>NC_139577.1:11592065-11739565 GCF_946808225.1 Silurus aristotelis | reverse complement strand
GAGCTGATAAAGCACAGACCAATTCACACATTCCACAAACACTGCTACAGAATGCAAACAGCTAGTCTTTAGGTCACAGAGTGCTTATTGTAGCTGCCTGTGTGGGACTTAAGGGAAAAGAAAGGGCTGAGGAATGCCCTCTCACACACACACACACACACACACACACGTGTCCAGGAATGAACACACAGGTCGATATGGCTAGTCAGAACAGAGCCAACAAGATCAGTTACAGAAAACACACACACACACACAATTCAAATTGAAGGGGTCAAAAAAAGTGCCCTCTGTAGCTTTTAGCCACACAAATTAGCGCGTTCCTGAGCCAAGCATAACTGCCGCATGGCTCCGACCGAGCCAGCAACTAAATCAATCAGACCAATCTGCCAACCGCAGGCAGAGCGAGGACCAAAAGAAAAGAACCGGCTTCCCAAAGCCTTCCAGACATTTTTCTGGTTTGAGGTCCGTTTGCCAAATTGCTCTGTGAGAGGGGGGATAATCACAGATCACTGCTTTTACCTTTCCTCTTCCCTTTAAAAAGGAGAAGAAAACCAAAGTCCCTGCAAATAAAACTGAACTAAAATGAAAGAAAGTTTCAGGTAAAAAAATCTATATTTTGGATAAGCATCATGCGTGTGAGGAAATGATTGCTTTGTCATAGATTATAATTATTCAGAAACAAAATCAAAAGTGACTGGCTACGAGATAAACTTGGGTGATCTATTGCATGGATCCTTTTCTTCTTATTTACTGCCATTCTTTATGTCATGAAAGTGTTCTGCTGAGTGCTGTCAATCATGTTTACAATAGTAGGAGACGTAATGAAGAATACTGCGATTTCAGCAATTTCCAAAAAGGTTCATGTAAAATGTAAATTGGGTATAAATAGCGTATCTCAGAGAGGCAGAGTCTATCAGAAGTAAAGATAGGCAGAGCTTCACCAATCTGTGAAAGACTTTCAGAATAGTTTCGTTTTATCGCGCATCATTAAACGAAAAACACATCATTGGACACCCAGAACTGCAGAGCAGCTAGCATCCTGTATCAGTCAGCTATGGGACAACAATCTTCTTACAGCAATTGGTCTCCACAGTTCCCAGATGTATTCAGACAGATGTGATTCCTACACAGTGGTAAACATGGCACTGTCCCAAATTTTTGTAAGACCTGCAGCCATAAAATTTAAAACAAACATTTTTTTCTTAAAATAGTATATATACTAATTTTAACCATTTGATATGTTTTTTGTTTGATTTGGACATCACTGCATTCTGTTTTAGAAATTTTATACAGAGTACAGAACTTTTTTAGAATTGGGGTGCTTATGTTACATATCGCATTGTTGGACCTGATATACTTGAGAATGACATGTATGTAAAATGTATAATGACACGGAACTGTGGGCTACAAGACAAGTTAGTATAGAAAAATAAAACGGTATCATTATGGGATATTAGTAAAGAAATGTCATCAGCATGCGCTAGTGAGGAGTGAAAAGAGCAAGATGAATCATGCTTTGGCAAATGTGGTTTTAAAGTGTACTAAAATAAAGAGGAGGAGGCGGTGAAGCAGGAGAATATGGATCGGGGCATGGCTAAGGAAATGAGGCCAAATTAGGATGGTGATTTTGCAAAGGGAGCTTGGAGTAAGTGTGCATAAACATAAACCTAGCCTATACGTCAACCTAGCCCACATGTAGAACCAAAATTGAATATTAAAACTGTTGTAATATTAAGCTCAGAAATGTTTTCTCACCTCATGTCATGTTGATCAATGTCCTTTCATGGTGCATTTTTTTTAGTCAGTAAGTAGACATTTGTGTAGGATAAATCTAAATTTATCAGAACATTTTCACACGTCTGAATCTCTCTCAGAGTGCGATATAGGACCACTTTTTAGGAGTCACGATCATCTCAAATTGGTCATCTTTCATTTTCGTTGGGGCTCTGGAACCACTCAAAAAATGTCCAATGTATACCAGGCATTAGAAATGTCCTGCTGGTGTGGTTGCTAATAACAGCATTTTTTCCCTCATATTACATAACATAACATAGCAACTTGTACAACATAATGTGCATTTTTCTTTTAATATTTAAAACAAAATAAGTGTGCACCAATTATCATTAACATAAAAGCAACTCTAACGTACTTTCTTTTTCTGTCTCTCATGAAGTTCTCATACCCTCTGTCCCTAAATTTCCTGTGTCACAGGAGACGCTTTCTGAAAACTGATCCTTACCGAAAACAATTCCACAACATTTTAAAATTTGTTTGCACGCAGTCTAAGCCAACAAGTTCCTGTAAACTATACACAATAAGGACAAAAGCATTAGAAACGCCTAACATTTCCAGATGTATGTGGTTCTTCCCCAAACTGTTGTAGGAGGCACACAATTGTACAGGAAGTCTTTGAATGTGGAAGTATAACATTTTCCCTTTAATTGAACTAGGAGGTCCAAACCTGTTCCAGCATGACAATAACCTGTTCACAAAACCAGCTTCATTAATATATGCAAGATTTGGTGTGGCTTGCAATAGAATGGACCTTTACCTTTTTAAACACCTTTGGGATGAATGTGAATGCTGACTGCACCCCAGGCCTCCTTACCCCACCTACATCAGTACCTGACTTTACTAAATTTACACCATTGTAGCTGAATGAACACAAATCTCCACAAGCACATTCCAAAATCTAGTGGAACATATTCCCAGAAGAATAGGACACCAAATGGGTAGGAAATGTGAAATGTAATGTCCAAACTGACACACGGATTCCACGAAAAAAAAAAAGTTAATAAACCTGTGATCCAAAGTACTGTATTTTTTGGACTATAAGCCGCTACTTTTTTCCCACGTTTTGAACCCCGCACGACGATGCCAAAAGATAAACTTCCGAGAGAAATAGTTGTGAAAGGAAGGAGGAAGACAGTGAACAATAACTTTCTTGGTAGGCTACTGTTTAGATACAAGCCGTTGTAACGCGTTGAGTCAGGGTGAAGGGAGAGCTCGCTAACTCCAGTTGCAATAGAAATCATATAAGCACAGACAGGTTTCCAAAACTCTTGCTTTTTTATTTTCCTTGGCAACAGCGTTACAGGTTAGTCAAAGAAACTTAGAAATGAGCATCAGAAAATAATAAGGACATATTCCTCAGTCTCCACACATGCAGTAATATCGGAAAAATGCGGCGGCAGGCTATTCCCAAAATACCGCTATGCTCCTAAAGGAAGCGCAACATATTTCACCCATTACACCGTGTAACAGACACTGTCTTTTGTTAGAGCCTGTGTAAAGTTCATTAGTTTCAATGTAGACAACTGCAGCTTATAGACAGGTGCGGCTTATTTATGTTCAAAATAAAAATATTCGTCAAATTCAGTGGGTGCGGCTTATATAGGAGTGCGCTTTATAGAAATTACGGTAACTTTTTGAATTCTTGCCAAAGCTGCTTTTATAGAAAAGTATATGATTATATTATATGGATGCGAGCTTATACTAAACACATGCATACTCACAATAACGGAAGAGCTTTTAAACATATTTAGGAACTTCAAAAGGCTTTTTATTCCTTTATTGTTTTCATAGGAATAAAAGTGAATGCTGAAGGTCTCAGGAAGTTTGAGAGGGAAAAAAATGAACTGAACCTTGCCATAGAACAAAGTGATTCACCTTCTAGGTTCTCCACCCACACTTTCCTCTTTTTAAAGCAGATATTTCCTTTAAGCTGCCTTATCATCAGAACTCCTGCATCATGGAACAACCACGCAGAAACAGGCAAACCCACACCATACAATGCCCAAACAACGAAAGTAAATCGGACCAGACGTAGTAGATTTGATACCAGCAGTCATGCATGGGACAGAGGAAAAAAAAAAAGGCACAATTCACATTTAGTTTATAGCTGAGATGTAATTGCTAATGGTGAGTTATCTCACAGAATATAGAATAATGAATAGCCTTATCATAGGAGTTGTAATACTGAATTGTGACACAGTACGATGTATTTCGGTGCAGAACATTGCACAAAATGCAGCACGGGAATGTCTGTGAAAATTAGCATTCAAATCATTCTGCACCTAAAACTGCAGCTGCACTGTTTGAATATCACGGGCCCCAACTGGTGCAAACCAAGAATAAAAGGCACAACAGTTGCATAACCATGTTACAACATATAAAAAGTGCTCTTTATCAGGTTTAAAATGACTTTGGCTTCTGCAAACTATGCTGCTCAAGATAGAGGCTGCAAAAAACAGCTAATTTAGCCGACTTTGTAGATCTGTTTCAAATTAAAATAATCCTTAGACCTGTTATGTATCTGTCAACCATTTTTTTTTTTTTTTTGGTAGATTCTACAAATGTATTTTTTAAAAGTTGTGGTATAATACATTTTGCCAACAATACGACCTTGGCTAGTAGCGGTCATTGATATTTTTTTTTAAATAGAGAAATGAATGGTCTGAGAGTCTGTACTGTATTTGTGCTTCCCCCAGATGACCCTGGTGTCGGGGAATGTCTGTTTGTGTGTATCAGAAATGCCTCGCTTGTTTCTACCATGAGCATTTGCAGGCTAAAAGGAAGGAAGGCTTCTGCGCCTGTAATATTTCACAATAACCCGCCACATTCCTGGGCGTTCTCACCCCCCCAATCAACCCCGTCACCCCCACCCCTCCCCCATTTAGCACTTACACACTCGTGCACTACACACTATCCGTATAACTCAATTTTAACACTCACACTTTCACAAAGCATTCCTACAAACATGCTGCACCCTTGGCATGCAACAAGCCCCATAGTGTGCACTCCATTTTGCCTGAGTGTCTGTGGAGGAAGTCCTCGGGCAGAGATAGCAGATATACAGGTCAGATAAGAGCTCTGTTGGGAGAGTGGTGCAATCAGGCTTCATGGTCATATGTCTATTGTGCACACACACACACACAACACAACACACATACACAATGCCTTGTTAATGTTCAACAAGACCATTCAGACCACAACCACATTGCCATATATCTCTTTCTTCCTCTCCCAAATAATTCTAACCTCAGCGTGAAACCAAAAAGACCAGGAGTCTCCAAATGTAGCCTTATGGTAGAAAAAAAATCATCAATGCCTCTTTTTTGCCTCATTAAAATGCTTGTAAAGAAGCTCATAACAAGTAAAGGCACATGTCTCAACGGGCAGTGTGTGTGGTGGCGCCGATGTGTGTGCGCTGGTGTTCAATTCCCCCTTTTGTGCCCCAAACTGCACTCATACCCCTCACTCAAATATACACAAACATCATGTCTGTCATCAAGGATAAAGGCTCCAGGTGGGCCTGTGTATGGAGAAACTGTAACCTGAACAAGACTAACGTGAGAGAGTAAACAAGGTCATTGACTGAAACCATGGGATGCAACGATGGGCTGGGACGCCATGACTAAGCCAAAAGACGGCCTTTAGATTACATCGGGCAGCTTGCCAAGACATGTTCGGGACAGATAAGGACAGTGAAAAACAAAACTAAGACAGTTTTGTAGAAAGATCACATGTTCTCCTGTAATTAAAGTTGCAGTCGCTGCCATTTCATGCGATTTGCTGATTTAGCGATTTGTTTTTGTGCAATATGTAGAGATCAGGGCCTGCAACAGCATGCTGACTAAATGACTATTTCCAAATACTAAAGGTATATCGAAATACGGAACAGAAACACCTCGTCTTACGTCATTAATTCTGTCCAAGACTCAAGAATTGAAAAACCTTTTGAAAAGATGACATAGACGACCCATAACCCCTATAAGCAATCCGGTGGTGGTGTTCATGCAGGACTTATCAGTAAAACCACTTTCACTGTATTTTTATTACATTTTTACATTTTAATTGATGCGAATGTATAGAAAAAAACAAGAAAAAAAATTTACATGATGTGCTTGATGGAACTCATGCCAAAAGCATGAGGTATGGCGACAAAATTTAAACCCTTTTCAGGATGCTTTATCATATTCACCTTCTGAATTTTCTTGATGGAGTGATGGAGACAAATACAAGTATTCCTTGTCTTACTGTACGTCGAGATGCGTTCCGATCACTTGGCCTCGTCTACCCAGGAGACTTAAACAATGGTAATCAATATGGGGTGGTATACAGTCATTTGTTAATAATTACAAAACTTCATTTGGCAAAACAATTTATAGTACTATCATGTAAAAAACTTTCCAGTATATATATAAAATCCAAAAAATCGTAAGTCGTACCATCGTAACACGGTAAACTACTTGTAATTAAAGTCACAAATTCTACAAACCGAGAAACATATAATTAAATAAATTGGCATGAATAAAAAAATAATAATAATCAGCTTTTGTCATGTAAATAAGCTTTTCAATTAATTTATACATTATTTTATATACACTATATACGGTAGACAAACATTTGTGGACACCTTATAATACAATAAAATTAATTTTGCGTTTTGAACATCCAATTCCCCACTCCACCTCCACTCTTTTCTGGGAAGATGTTCCACTAGATTTTGGTTGTGGAGATTTATGATCATTCAGCCACAAGGGTGTTAGTAAAGTCAGGTACTGAAGTAGGTGAGATGAGGAGGCCTGGGGTGCAATCAGGGTTCCAATTCATCCCAAAGCTGTTCACAACAGAGCTCTACAGCAGGAGATCTTCCACTCCAACCCAAGTAAAGCATACCTTTATGAAGCATTGTATACAGGGGCACTGTCATAATGGAACAGGTTTAAGTTTCATAGTTTATGTGAAGGTTAAATTTCATGCTTCCGCATTAAAAGACATCCTATACAATTGTGTGCCCCCAACTTGGTGGTTACAGTTTGAGGAAGAACCACAAATGGCTGGATAAGATGGGTGTCTCAAAACTTTAGTCTATGTAATGTATATGTGATTTGCCGTTTTTCATTGTTTATTAGTGATTTTTAATGGGTATTATTATTGTTAGCTGACTGACAAGGTTGCATTAAACCCTATTATTATTAACAATAAAATAAATGTTAAGATGTAAAAATGACAAGTACAAATGACATAAATGGAGTTATATCAGAATTCAAATGCAACTTGTTATATCAAAACTACTACATGTTAACATAATAATGTGTTGCTGATTTAAACTATTTACCAGTTAGTAATTAGCTTATAGTGTCTGATGTCTACGATACACTTTACAGACCACCTGGTGAACTCATTTTCATGTACAACAATGAGAGAGAGCAATATGTTGTCACCCTGGTTTAAGGTGCACAGTTCGCTGTGCTTTTAAAGAATTAAAAAGGAAGCAGTTATTGGAGAGCAAATAATTTATCTTAGCATGTTTGCTGATAGGCGACAGGAAAAGTTTTCAGACATGACCAACCCTATACAAACAACTACTCGGTCATGATTGTGACATCTGGCCAATCCTTGCATGCACAAAGTGGTGATTTCGCCGTTTTGTTGTTGATGACTGGGACCTTCTCATAAGAAATATAGCTGTGGTGTTACAATGCTTCCTACACAGCTATGTCATTTATCACCAATAAACAGAATACACAAACAGGTCACTGAACAATTACTGAGTATACTTCAGCAAATAAACCAACATCTTTAATATATTATACACACCAAATCACTCATACACTCACACTTACTCACACTTGCACACCAAATCACTCACTTACACACTTGCACACTCACTTACTGTGCATGCCCACATATACACTCACATCTTACAGGCCTCCTTTTCATCTTTAATGCAAGATTACGTCAAAGATAATTTGCTTGGTGCTCCTAAAGGAATTTCCAAACCTCTGCTGAGCTGCAGTAATCCGGCATGTTTCATGACGTTAATACAACCGATGTTCTTACCCATACTGACTAATAAATAAGACTTGACTCTGATTCTAATGCATGCTAATACAGCATTAAAATGACAGAGCCTGCTTAATTCTCTATCTGCTACTTAAAATGGCAAAGCCACAAAAATTGTGAGGTTACCTGTCCCTCTTCTTGCATTACTTCCAGTAGGAAAATAAATGAATTGCTACTAATGAGCAATAGTGTCGCTTATGGTCATTAAAGTCATACTCGTTATGTATAAAATGAACACACTGAGAAGAAATTATTTTACCAGAACACACACACACACACACACACACACACACACACACACACACACACACACACACACACACACACACACACACACACACGAGGCATCAGAGCCTAAAATACACTAGGCGTACAGCAGGGCTAAACACGCCGCTTAAATTTAGTCGCATGGTTTCATCACTCAGATTCCATTATGCGTTATTAATAGCTGCTCTGCCAGTTGTGCTTTCTAGTTCTTCCTCGCTATGTAAGAAATGATGACATTGCGCCACGCACTACAATCTCTCTTTTTAATCTTAGACACGACAAGCGGCTCGAATATAAAGAAGCAATGATGCATGTAGCACTTTTTTACAGCCTCAAGTCAGTTGAGGACATGGTCGATGTCAACCGCGTGCGCATTTTACAGTCCTATAGAGAGACTGATACGGAGGACGTTTTATCATGGGCACCTTCTGAACTTTCTTCGTACTGATGGGGACAAATATTAAAGTCACAAATTCAACACACAGCAAACACTGTGAATAACACCTATAGAAACACAAGTTTGATGAAACTGCCATGAACCAGAAATGCTAGAACCAAGGGTACTAAATGTAATGTAAATTAGAATAAAATAAAAATATAGTTAAGCTTTTACATTACATTACTCCAATATAGAAAGACAGAGACTTGATCAATAATTCTTGATCATCAGATAGACATGGGCGTTTTGATCATGCAGACTTTGTTATTTCATTCACAGAACACAAATGGGAAACGTATTGGGACAGCTGTCTTTTTTCTGCCATAAGTGGTTCTTCCCTCAAAGTTGGAGACACACATTTGAATCTACAATAGCATTGAATCTTTGTGGATGCACTAGCATTAATCTGAGACCCAAACCTGTTTCTGCATGGCACTGCAAGACAGTTGCATGAAGATATGTACAGTCGATGCCACCCAGATGAGGAGGGGTTCCCTTTTGAGTCTGGTTCCTCCTGTTGTTTCTGCCTTATACCATCTAAGGGAGTTTTTCCTTGCCACAGTTGCCAATGGCTGGCTCGTTAGGGACAAACTTACAATTATAAGAAACAAAGCTGCTTTGTGTCAATGTCCATTGTTAACTGTTTGGCTGTTTGTTTATTAAGTTTTTATACCATGGTAGCATCAGGGCTGTATACATGGCAGACACAAGGTCATCATCAAATCCATAAAATTACTATAGAAAACATTTTAGCTTCACACGAGACAAACAACTTAAAACACGTTCAAGTGATACATTATGGGAAAAAAAAAAAATCAGGTGATTATGTATGAAAAAAATAATTATGAAACATGTTTCTGAATAAAAGCGTTTCCTGGAAGCATCTTAAAAGTTACATTCCAACAATGGTCAAAGGAACCTGACATGAGAGACATAAGAGAGGAGCTTCACCCTTCAGTAGAAACCCATGTGAACTTGATCATGATTTGATTTGAATCTATAAGACACTTATTTTGGTACTAGGGCTTATTTTATACAATTTACTATATATATATATATATATATATATATATATATATATATATATGTGTATGTCCCTTTCCTTCTGCCATTTGTTTGTGATGTATAAGTTAATTAATAATCTGGTATTTCATAGTCAGTTATTTCCAGATGTGTCCATTGTTAAAAGCACATGGTATCTATGGTGGCCTGCTACAAAGCTTTGAACTCAACCCTGCTGAACACCTTTGGAAAAAATGTGCACTGACTGCAGCCCAGGCCCCATCACCTCACCTACATCAGTACCTGATTTTACATCCTTGGGGCTTAATAAGCACACATCTCCACAATCACACTCTAAAATCTAGTCGAACATCTTCCCAGAAGTGTGGAAGTCATTATAACGGCAACAGTCAGGTGTCCACAAACTTTTGTCCATTATAATGTATATTCCTTAAAAAAAAATAATAATAAATAACAGCTACATAATATCTTTCACAGGCTCTCTGTAATAAATATAATTAGCTTGTCTGCTGGACAACTGGATTTGGTGACACACAAAGGAGCACATTTGTGTACAGTACTTTCAACTTGTCCAAAAGGCAAATGTAAATCACAATAGAATTACTGTCTATGCAAATGCACACATGGCAACACTCTAGAGACCCAGAACTATACAAGGTCACGTCTCTGGTCTACTGTGTAAAAATGTGGTCTGGAAGCAAATATGCTGAGACCACAGGCACATTTGTATGCAGTTCGTATTCTTGGGGGGACTCCGGGGGGATCCTGTTTAGTACTAGAAAAGAGCAGTCATTTAGGTAAGAAGCCTGGGCTTTCCTTTTCCTGCTTTGTGACTTGGATATTGCACACAATATACGGCTGACCTATAAACCAATGTTTTTTTTGTCTATTTAGAGAAGAGTGTCTCTAGGTCCCCTGGTGGTCTAGTGGTTAAGATGCAGCGCTCCCACTGCTGCGACCCGGGTTCGATTCCCGGTCAGGGAACCATCCCCAGCCACTCTTAGTGCCGGTCCCAAGCCCGGATAAATTGGGGAGGGTTGCGTTAGGAAGGGCATCCAGCGTAAAACATGTGCCAAATCAAACGTGCGGAGGATCCGCTGTGGCGACCCCTAACGGGAGAAGCCGAAAAGAAAGTTTTTTTTAGAGAAGAGTGTCTCTGTGTCTCCTGGACAGAAAAGATAGTGAAGATTACAGCGATCTCTTTAGGCTCAAACAAAACGGGTGTAAATTAGATTGCCTGGCATGATGTTGTATATACGTTCGACATCTTTTTGAGCAAAGCAGGTTTAATGGAGAATGGAGCTTTAAATCATTCTTAATTAAAGTAATGAGGGTTTCTAACACAGCATGTGGTTTGTTGGTGCTAAAAGAGCGTGACGCTCCTTTATGAATGACATTCCACTGTGGCTTGAGAACAGAAAGCAGGGCTGCTCTGAAATGATATGTTTGTGATTCATTGTTATAGCCCTGGGCTAGACTTGCAAACACACCCACCCACAAACACACACACACACACACAATGGCAGGGGTATATAAATTTTTTTTTAATAAACTAGAGTTAGCGCAGTGTCACTGTGGCTATTCAAGCCGTACCAAAAAAAACATTTTAGTGCGCCGAAATAAGATATGTAGTGGTTTTAAACCTCAGATTTTGATTTCGAAATCCATGCCACTTCCTGCCATTGCCAACGTTTTTATGAGTCCTCCAAAATGGATTCTTTTTTGTTTTATGTACAGCTTCAAGAATTTTTCTTAAAAGGAGAAAATCCTGCCATTTCAGCATATCAAGGGAGAAAATAAATGAAGGATGGAAGGAATGAAGACATTTGCTGAATGCAGTATGCTGAAATATGCAGAACAGTTAAGTAGAACATATCTTTAAAAAATTAAATATTAAATGCAATATTTCCATTTATTTTATTTAATCAAATTACTTTTATATTGATTAATCATTAGAATCAATATAAAAAAATTGAATTGCATTTGTATAAAATATTATTTTAATTATTTAACCAGACAGGCATTTTATATAAAAAAATAAATAAATAAAAAGTGAACTATTGATGTTGAATGTTAATAATAATGGACTGTGTTAATAAAAAAAACACCAAGCTATTTTTTTGCATTTCTTCTAACTGTACAGAAATTGAATATATAATAATTATTAAATGTAATATATATATATATATATATATATATATATATATATATATATATATATATATACACAAACATACATATACACACATTTTTTTATCTTGTACCTTAAATTTTATATATAATATATGAATAAACACTCCTGAAGTCTTGGGGTGCATTTTAAATGAGTCTGGGACTCATGACATGTCACTACATTACAATGACATGTGTAATGACTGTCTTTATCTGATATAGTCAATCTGACTTGCATGAAGAAAAGAAGAAAAAAAAAGGAAGAGGAAGCAGGAAAGCACTATTTCACTCTGCACCACTGAGGAGGTCCATGAAGTGAGCATGAACACACACCTTCTTTTGTGTAGCTTTTTCCGCTGGAATGTGTGCGGTATAAATGCCAGTGTGTCAGCATGGCAAATGTCACATCGTGGCTCTCAGGGCTGCGAGACTGCAACTCGCATGCAGTTTCAAACTGTTTAGTGCGTGTAAAGACAGGTTTGCTTAAAGACATTAAACGAAACCGCCGAGCCAAGATACACACACGGAAAAGGGGGGAGGGGAGACAGCAAAACAGTGACCAAGTGAGAGATCATCCCTGTTCACACTTGGTATTAAGATCCATCTTGGGCGCAAGTGGACAGTCGAGAGATGGATCGCACAATCACAGCTGGTGGTTTTGTTTCTCCTATATGTGTCTTTGCTGAGCACTTGCAATTGCATTTCTTCGGTAAACATATTAGTCCTTTACACACGGTTCGAAATAACTTGAGCCGAGCGCGCGGGCTATACACTTAAATATTAAGTTATCGGGTAACACAAGCACACCATTAATATAGCAGCTCTGCCAAACGATCTAATGTTTCTTTTAACCATTGACATGTGATGACTAAATATACACTGCCAAACTCTAAATCTACCCCTTTTCAAGTCCAAAGCTATTTTTGAAACACCGAAAATCAGAACCATCATTACAACAAAAGAAAAAAATGACCACACATTCCCTTATAGTTATTTCATCAAAGGGGCCAATCATATTAGCCTTATTGGAAAGATTCTTGAATTATTAGGTTCAAATTCATATAGTAACAACGAGAGCTGAGAGCAAAAACATAAAAGCACACATACAAAAGACTTGTCGTGGCCAGTACGTTTTAATAAAGAGATTTCAAATAATATGTAAATGACCTGTGGCTGGTCCGTGTCAAAGAAATTTAATTTGCCCTGGGGATGGCAAGACTTCTTAACACGCATCGTACAACAAAGTAGAAACATGCATCCCAAGTCTGTTTTGTTTTAGCGCACAACTTAGCCAAGCTACATCCCAGCTCCTAGCACACTAGCACAACACATACAGTACAAGTTATACATACAGCACTCGGATTTACAAACCTGCACACCAGCTCTGATGTATTTTATGTCTTATAGTAGACATCTCTTATAGACAGAGCTAGTCTCAAAAACTTTTTTAATTCCACCTCATATGTACAGAAAACAGTCTTCTAGAATTGTCAGTTGTTAAATTGTTATGTTACATTGTGTATGTAGATGTGTTGGGGGATCTGCTTATTGAAAATTTAACATTTTATTTCTGATTAAAGGAACGAAATGAACTAAATGCCAACCCGATAAAAAAAAAAAAAAAAAGAGTTGTTTATTTTGGTGAACAAGATTCAAAGAACCAAGTCACTTAAAAGATCCAATCTTCTCTTCACTAATGAACAGCGGCTTTACTGTGGAGCTGCCAACTTCACTGCAGTGTACAGTTATCTTTACCCATCTGCATGCCAGTGTCACTGTTCCGTAAGCCTGCTTTTGCACATTCTACTCACGCAGGACTTTCTGTGCTGAATCACAGCCCAGCTTTGATGCACTGTACTGTACTGTACTGTACTATACACCACAAATGGCTTCATGGACCTGAACAAAATAAAGCAATTATTTCACATGAACAAATAAATGAAAGAATAATTCACAGGGCATCTTTACTGTATTCTAGGGCAGTTTTATTGTATGCTATATTGTTTATTAGTGCACATGTGGCATAATTGTATACAGCTGAATAAAACTAGGATCGAGACACATCAGTATTTTTGTTTGCATGATTTAAGAATGATTGTGTCGATATTATTATGTAGGTTAGTGGTTAAGGCATTGGACTTTAGATCAGGTCGCCACACCAAGCTGCCCTTAACCCTATAGCCACTCAGCTGTATGAAGGAGTCAAATGTAAGTCGATCTGGAAAAGTGCGTATGCCAAGTTGTGTCGATTTCTTGCATTCGCACACTATATGCATGAATCTAATTAGTAATCAAGAACTCTATGCAAGTTTTAGGGTAAACATATGGTAACATTTTATACATCAGAATGAAAACCTAGGACAGAAACAGATCAGTAATTTGCTTACATGATTCTGGAATGATCGTGTCGATATTAATATTGCGCAAGAAAGTCATTAATTTGACAATTTCTTCCATACTCATTCCATGAGTCAAATTAGCGATCAAGAACTACCACTACTACTGCAAAGCACAGAGATGTTCTTTAGCTCAAAAGAAGACACACTAAAAGCACACTGACATTTTTAAGACAGAAAAACAAAACATTTTGGCAAATGCAAAAATTTTCAGAATGGCTGAAAAAGATAAATAAGAATATTGTCATTAGGTTTACAGCACACTATCTCAGGCAAGCGGTTATCAAATACGGGCATGATAAACTGTAGAACCTGCGTTCATTTGTTGAACAACTAAGGCAAGTGAATTAAGTTTGTCAGTGTGCCTGTAGAGGGCGATGACAAGAAAGAGTATAAGAGACAGATAGATGAAAGGAAAGAAAGAAAGGAGGAGATCCATAAAAAGATAAGATAACTAAGACTCCGCTATTCCAGAAACTAGAGAAGCAATAATACACAATATTGTTCATTCTAATGATAACAATTCAGGGATCTTCTATCCTGCAATGATCTTCATCCTTAATGTTCTCAAATCATTTTATACACTAAATGCATACTTCTGCATTACATACACTGCATAGACAAAGGTTTGTGGATACCTGACGAAAAGATTGTGGTTTTTGAACATCCCATTTCAAAAGTAGTCCCCAATTTGCCATTAATTGGACCTCCACTCTTCTGGGAAGATGTGGAGATTTCTCTCAAGGGTGCTAGTAATTCAAGCACTGAAGTAGATGAAGTAAGGAGGACACAAGATTTATACAATTGTGTGCCTTGAACATCCCATGACTGGAAAGGTCAAGTGTCCCAAAACTTTTGTCCATATATTGTATATTATTTTATACAAATACATTGTTTTTTTTTGTGTTCTACACAATCTTCATAAACTTACACAGTGTTCGGTTGGATGAGGAAGGGACAGGAGAAACTGAGGCACTGGAAAATGGGGACGGATGTGAACGAGAGTGATAGAGTAAAGATAAAAGAAGAGAAGGAGAGCAAAGTACTGTACGAAACAATATGCAGGATTGTGTTGACTAAACTGTTCAGACTGGAGGTTTAACCGTAACATTCAAATTAATGGCAAATATTACTGAAGCACACGTACGCTCATGCCAAAACACACAAGATTCATCCACACAAACACACACACACACACACACACACACACACACACTGCAACAGATGCACTGGTTACTCATTGACCAGCGGTTCCTATACCCGCCATGTTATTATGACAAAGAGAGGAAGTAGCACCCGTCTTCACTGGCCCATGAACTCACCGTCACACTTTGTGCATAGTGTGTGTGTGGGTGTGTGTGTGTGTGTGTGCGCGCGTGTATGTCTATGTGTGTGTGTGTGTTTCATGTGTCTGTTTCATATCCTCTATACTAGGAGTCAGTCAGACAGCTCATGCTCCACAAAATTGTAGGTTTCATTAATATATATTTTAGACTCTGAATAAAACAAAAATACAATTAATGTAATAGTTATGCTGCATTATATGGAAATAGGTTGTAAAAATTATTCTTCATTAATATATATTTTAGACTCTAAATAACAATCATGGAAATCAAGTCGAAAATAAATTATGGCTTGGTTGTGATTTTTAATCTGATAAAAAAAAAAAATACATAAAAGAAAATGAAAAGAAACTATGGCATCATAGTTCACCCAAAACTCTGGTATGTGGTCCAGTCTGCTATGAATGAGATGCCACTGAGGATCTTGAATAGAAGAACAGAAGTGGTTTCCCTCTGAAGCCACAATACACACAGGCACGCACACGCACGCACACAGGCACACCGAGTTTGCTGGCTTAGAAGCAGAATGCAACAAGAAGAGATACTAAAGTTAAACTTTTTTCTTGCGGAACACACACACACACACACACACACGCACACGCACACGCACACGCACACACACAAAGAATTTGAACTAAGGTACAGATGAAATTCAAAAAGGGCACAAATCATTCTCAGCTCCTTTGGTCTACATTCATGAAAGCACATGCTCAAAAGCATGCACACACACACACACACCTCCCCCGATCCTGTTCTCTTACCAGTGCAGTGGTTGTTCAGCATGATTGTAGAATTGCAGGCAGGAGCCACGCTTGCTGAACCGTCCTCCATTCTCCTTACACAATCGTCTGCTGTGTGTGTGTGTAAGTCTATGTACGTGTGTACGTCTATGTATGCGTGTGCAATCTTTTCGTGGCTGCACCTCCCTAGTATAAGGTTCCCTCTATCTAGCTTGTGCAAGTCCTGTTTCCTCTTTGCAAAGCTCTCTCTCTCTCTCTCTCTTCGACACACTCACACACACAGACACACACACACAACTCTGCACACGTCTGCTCGCCCTCACAAAGCCTACCAAGTGAGCGGGCGAGTTATGAGAGAGAGAGAGAGAGAGAGAGAGAGAGAGAGAGAGAGAGAGAGAGAGAGAGAGAGCGCGGCAAGAAGAGGAGGAGATAAAGGATAAAAAAAGAAAATCTTGGTTGGCTCAGGGAGTGGCCAAAACTTTGCTCGTACTACTTTAACCTCTGCCATTCCGCCACGCACTCACACACACACACACACACACACACACACACACACACACACACACACACACACACACGTGTGTGTGATTTTACTCGGCGAGGGAGGGAGAGAGAAGGGGGGGTGGGGGTCACACAAAAAAAGGGGGAAACCACATGGAGGTGTCAAAGTCCTGCCACAGATGACTGTAAATTATTTTGAAAGACAAGATCTGCTGAATGCATGTCAGCTCCGACTCACGTCACATAAACAGACTTTCAATAAAACATTTATTGATTACATAAACCCCGATTCTATAGTTACGCTTTTTCTCTGATGAAATTCTGGCAGTGTCAGAACATTTCCTACTCTTTCCTCAATTCAATTAATTTTTATTTGTATAGCGCTTTTATCAATGGACATTGACTCAAAGCAGCTTTACACAGATAATGCAGTAATAAAGAATGAATAAGAATGTTCTTTACAATTGTAAGTTTGTCTCTACTGCAGCTGTGGCGAGGGAAACTCCCAGAAAGAAACCTTGAGAGGAACCAGACTCAAGAGGGAACCCCCATCCTGATCTGGGACGCACTTCATGTCTATTTCTTACAGTTAATCGTTGTTGAGGTGTGCAGTGTGCAGTTTCCTGCAGTGCGAGTTATCTTACGATGACCATAAAACCAAGAACCAATAGGAGCGCCGAACCCGATAATGCAATCAGCTCGACAACTTTAAACCACCTCAGGGAAAATGTGAAAAGTCAGGTGGACAGTACAGCACGAAGAGAAACTTAGTGTATTACTGAGGGAAAATTTGTATGATGTTTTTATTATCATGCAATGACCAAAATGAATGCTGAAGATTGTTTTTGTTTGCTGCTAGCTACCAAGAAAACGTGGGTCTGTACGTGTCACGGATTGATGACGTAAAAATTCTCGTGTGTGTCAGTTTTTGACGTACAGTTTTACATTATGACAACTAAGATCCTTCAGTGTGACATTGGAATCATGTTCATAAAGTCTGACAAGCAACAATCACAAAGGACTATTCAAAATCGCACAGTATGTGCGCAGCCTTAGTAAAGTCAGGAGGCCTGGGGTGCAGTCAGAGTTTACATTCACACTAACAGTGTTTAATAGGGTTGGAGCTCTATAGGAGGAGATCTTCCACTCAAACCCGTGTAAAGTATAACTTCATGGAGCTGGTGTTGTGCACATGGACAGTCTCATGCTGGATGAGGTTTGGATCTCCTAGTTCAAGTGAAGGGAAAATTGCATTTTACCACATCGAAATACAATTGTGTGCCTCCAACTTAGTTTAAACTGGGAGATGCACATATGCCACTAACAGCACTGTAATCACTTGCATCTGGTCCAAAATACATCCCCTACACATCCTGCAAGCCTGAGGCTGCGGCTACATTCTATGAGCATGTGTGTGTGTGTGTGTGTGTGTGTGTGTGTGTGTGTGTGTGTGTGTGTGTGTGTGTGTGTGTGTGTGTGTGTGTGTGTGAGTGAATCAGACCTCGAGAACGGCACACAAGCGTTTATTGTGTGTTTACGTGCAGTCACCCCATACTCATGATCACGCTGCACTCAGCTATAATCTTTAATTAAATCAGACTAGCGAGTCAATAACAATTTTTAAAACAGAATGAGACACTTAATTAGCCTGCACTGATGAAGGAAAACAGAGACGGAGAGTTCAGTCAGCAAAACACATCGCCAAACTGAGCAATCTGAGCAGAAAAAAAGTGGTAGCCGCCAACTCAATTAAACATGGAATCTTGTGGAACACGAGACAAAACTGTGAGCTCAGACATGGAGAGACTCTTCATGCATATGTTTGCGATAGAGACTACATGCACATGTTCATGATAAAAGACCCTTCCTTGCATATGGTTATTGGAGCGACTCATGTGTATGTTTATGGGAATGACTCTTCATGCATATAGCTATGGGAGAGAGTGTTCATGTAGATGTTTATTGGAGAGACTCTTTATGCCCATGTTTATGGGAGAGACTCTTCCTGTATATATTTGTGGAAAAGAAAACTTTTCATGGATGCTTTTGTGGAAGAGAGAGACTCTTCATGCACATGTTTATGGAAGAGACTCTTCATGTGAATATTTATGGGAGAGACTTCATGCATATAGCTATGGGAGATTCTTCATGTACAGTGAGGAAAATAAGTATTTGAACACCCTGCTATTTTGCAAGTTCTCCCACTTAGAAATCATGGAGGGGTCTGAAATTGTCATCGTAGGTGCATGTCCACTGTAAGAGACATAATCTAAAAAAAAAAATCGAGAAATCACAATATATGATTTTTAAACTATTTATTTGTATGATACAGCTGCAAATAAGTATTTGAACACCTGTCTATCAGCTACAATTCTGACCCTCAAAGACCTGTTAGTCTGCCTTTAAAATGTCCACCTCCACTACATTTATTATCCTAAATTAGATGCACCTGTTTGAGGTCGTTAGCTGCATAAAGACACCTGTCCACCCCATACAATCAGTAAGAATAAAACTACTAACATGGCCAAGACCAAAGAGCTGTCCAAAGACACTAGAGACAAAATTGTACACCTCCACAAGGCTGGAAAGGGCTACGGGGAAATTGCCAAGCAGCTTGGTGAAAAAAGGTCCACTGTTGGAGCAATCATTAGAAAATGGAAGAAGCTAAACATGACTGTCAATCTCCCTCGGACTGGGGCTCTTACCTCGTGGGGTCTCAATGATCCTAAGGAATGTGAGAAATCAGCCCAGAACTACACGGGAGGAGCTGGTCAATGACCTGAAAAGAGCTGGGACCACCGTTTCCAAGGTTACTGTTGGTAATACACTAAGACGTCATGGTTTCAAATCATGCATGGCACGGAAGGTTCCCCTGCTTAAACCAGCACATGTCCAGGCACGTCTTAAGTTTGCCAATGACCATTTGGATGATCCAGAGGGGTCATGGGAGAAAGTCATGTGGTCAGATGAGACCAAAATAGAACTTTTGGGTCATAATTCCACTAAACGTGTTTGGAGGAAGAAGAATAATGAGTACCATCCCAAGAACACCATCCCTACTGTGAAGCATGGGGGTGGTAGCATCATGCTTTGGGGGTGTTTTTTTGCACATGGGACAGGGCGACTGCACTGTATTAAGGAGAGGATGACCGGGGCAATGTATTGCAAGATTTTGGGGAACAACCGCCTTCCCACAGTTAAACCATTGAAGATGGGTCGAGGCTGGGTCTTCCAACATGACAATGACTCAAAGCACACAGCCAGGATAACCAAGGAGTGGCTCTGTAAGAAGCATATCAAGGTTCTGGCGTGGCCTAGCCAGTCTCCAGACCCAAACCCAATAGAGAATTTTTGGAGGGAGCTCAAACTCCGTGTTTCTCAGCGACAGGCCTGAAACCTGACTGATCTAGAGAAGATCTGTGTGGAGGAGTGGGCCAAAATCCCTCCTGCAGTGTGTGCAAACCTGGTGAAAAACTACAGGAAACGTTTGACCTCTGTAATTGCAAACAAAGGCTACTGTACCAAATATTAACATTAACTTTCTCAGGTGTTCAAATACTTATTTGCAGCTGTATCATACAAATAAATAGTTAAAAAATCATATATTGTGATTTCTGGATTTTTTTTTTAGATTATGTCTCTCACAGTGGACATGCACCTACGATGACAATTTCAGACCCCTCCATGATTTCTAAGTGGGAGAACTTGCAAAATAGCAGGGTGTTCAAATACTTATTTTCCTCACTGTAGATGTTTATAAGAGAGACTGTTCATGTGCATGTTTATGGGAAAGACTCTTTATATACATGATTGTCTTCATGCACAAGTTTCTAAAAGTTTTTTTTTTTTAGTTTTTTTTTTTAGTATTATTAACTGTTAATCAAATACCTGTCAACAAGAGGTTCTGATTAATGAACCTGTCAACAAAAATGGTTGCAAAACTCAAGGTATTAAATAAACCTTGCAAGTGATTTGATGTAACTTATAAAATTCTAATCATTCTAATCATGTCATCTACAGGTGCAGGTGTTTGGTGGTGAACAGTGAAAATACTTATTGAATTCTTGTATGATCATGTAACCCTGCCAAACAACATGTTCGTGTTTTGTGAGTGAAGACATCCACAGCTTTATGTGTTTAGCAGCGTGGACAAACCAAAGCAATTTCAAAGCAATATTAAAGGTAGAATTACTAGAGAAGCTGAAAAAGCCAATCGTCAGATAAGTTTGAGCGCCATCACCATTGCCCTAAATTGACATTTGACACAACATTTTTTTAAATGATTGGAGAATCGCTTTTTGGGAAATAATAAATTTTCCTTTTAAATATATACACTATATAGACAAAGGTTTGTATGCACCTGACCAAGCTTCGTATGTGCTTTTTGAACATCCCATTTCACATTCAGTCTTCATTTGCTGCTATCATAACGTCCACATTTCGGGGAAAATGTTCCATTAGATTCTGTTAGTGTCCTTGTAGAGATTTGTGCTTATTCAGCTACAAAAGCATTAGCAAAGTCAGGTACTGATGTTGGGTATGGACACTTGAGATGCAGCGTTCCAATTCATCCCAAAGGTTTTCAGTATAGTTGAGGTCAGCGCTCTATAGCAGACTGCTCAAGATCTTTATCTCCACCCCCATGTAAAGCATATCTTAATGGAACTGGCTTTTTGCACAGGGGGCATTGTCATGCTAGAAATTGTTTGGGTCTGCTAGTTCAAGTGAAGGGAAAATGTTATGTTACTGTTTTTAAATACATCTTTTTAAATTGTTTGTCTCTAACAGTTTGAGGAAGAAGCACACATGGCTGGAAAAGTCAGTTATCCCAATACATCTGTCCATACAGTGCATATTCTGTATATTAACCTATATAACATTGTTTTTGAAATATTTATCTCAGTCTACAAGAACTCTGTTTATAGGACTATACACAGAGGGTTGTTGCACAATGCACAAATTAGGCAACTTATTTAAAAATATATTTAGGCAGCTAAAATACCAAGAAATAAACATGGAGTGCTGGGAACAAAGTTTCAGGTATCCAAAATGTAATTCTTTTTTTCAAATGGCAGAAATTGGGAACAGAAGTTTCCCAAACCCACTTATAAAATGCAGCACCTAAACTGCACTAAGCATCATAGAAAAATGAGAAAAATGAGAGATAAGATGAGGATGACATGATGATAAGATCAGATCAGATGAATCATCACACCATTATAAGCACTGGATACACGAAAAAAAAAACAATTTATACCTCTGTGTAAAATATAGAGCTGACTCATTTCAATAAATCTATAACGTTCCTGAATGTCTGTTACTGTGTCCTTTCCAGATATTTCTTACTGCTTAACCTCCTGAACGGCGGCAATCATTCGCAGCAGATGTTCGCTCAAGTTTTCCTTGGTTGCATCAAAATGCACGGAATGCTTTGGATCGGTTATAGGAGACTGCATTCCAGTGTGATTTCACCATGTCACACTGACACACTTCCAACACAGCCATGGACTGAAAGTAGGTCAAAAGCGACGCATAGAGACTCTCACACTTTTACTGATGAAGATACAGCGTGTTAAATTGCACACCCACTCTCCTCATCGACACAGTGTTCAGCACACTGATGGAGCAGAGTTGTGTTAATAGCTTGTGTGTATGTATTTAAATGTTATAGAATGTAATACATAATCCTAAAACTTTTCAGCTTAATACTCAAATCTAATTAGTTGGAAAAGGTACGTTGGTTATCACACAGCTCAGAATGTAAGATAATATTCAATTCAATACATTGTTATGTGTAGAGTGCTTTTTACTTTGTCTCAAAGCAGCTTTACAGACTTAAAGTGGTTATGAAGTAATATAAAAGATACATTTGTTACTTATAAATGTATCCCTAATAGGCGAGCCAGCGATGACTGTGGCAAACAAAAACTCCCTGAAATGGCAAAAGTAAATCCATCCTCATCTGGGTTGTTGAGGTGTGCAGTGATGGACGCTTAAATGCAGTCTGTGGTCCTAAACCATTTTAGTAAACTGTTGATATTAATTACAGTCCAAATCCATCCTCAAAGTCATAGATCTTTAGGCCTCCAATTTAAATGATATGTTACTATTTCTATGGTTTAGACACAGAAACTTGTACTAGGAACACTCCTTATACAAAATGTAAGAAAGCACAATGTATGGCTGGAAAAGTCAGGTATCCCAATACTTTTGTCCATATAATGTACTTATTGTACTGCACTAAAGTTTTAAAGAGTACTAGGAGCTTTACACACTATGATCTGATAATTTCTACAACTGAGGAAATGTGTTCTTTCATGTGCATATTGTGAAAGATGCGTTTGTTTCCTGTTAAACCGCAGAACAGAATTATTCTGTTCTTAAAACTGTCTGAATAATTATGATCTATTCTCATAAGCCTAATACAGAGTAAACTTGTATGACATACAAGGTTATAATATTATTTATTATCTTGCACCTCTAATAATTGCACTAGAGATAATATTGAGCCCATGAATAAAACATATATATATATAAAAAAAACAAAACAAATAAAGGCCAGAATCTGCTTTATGAAGTATGAAATAGTGCACACTGTGGTGGTGGTGTGGTTGCCCAATTGGGGCCTTTTGGCTGCCATGAAACATGAATACTAGGGATGTGCATCTTCATAGCCATCTCCATGAGGTCAATGTGATTCGCATTTTCCGATGCATAGCCAATGATGCGACACGTACATAGATATATATAAAGCAGCTGTGATACGATACGATTCACCCCTATTACAATGTAGTGCAATCAAATTTTCATTTGATTCAACACAATGCAATTCAATACAATATGATGCAATGAAAAAAATATGATCCTATGCTGCTATAGATAGTTCCCTTTTATTTCTTTTATTCAGACATAAAACCATTTACTGAAGTGCCTTCCGATTTCAAAAGCATGACCCTTTCACAAACAGGTCCTTTAATGAGGAGAAAGCATATTAAAAATTGGTTGCAAATTATTGGTCACTTTCTAAATAATAGTATAGCGCATCC
The DNA here is from genome assembly GCF_946808225.1 of Silurus aristotelis. Lineage (NCBI taxonomy): Eukaryota > Metazoa > Chordata > Actinopteri > Siluriformes > Siluridae > Silurus > Silurus aristotelis. The sequence goes on along the minus strand of NC_139577.1, from coordinate 11,715,787 downwards.
AGTAATAACTATATAAATACTAATGCAAATATGGTAGAAACGATGCATCACAACACAAATGCAAACTTGTATCCGATGCACACTTTTTTTAAATCGATGCATCCCATTGTTAACTTTTATGCTGATGCACTGATGCAAATCGAAGAATCTGACTACCTCTACTGAATAAAGATACTCAGAGCTGTTGATTCTTGGTAATTCTTGCATGCACGCGCACACACACACACACACCACACTTCGTGAATACACACAGGTCCTGAAAAAAGTAATTCCCCCACCATAAGGCCCCTGCCACACCCTGCCTCCAAGCATGCTTCTGGGTACGAGACTGCACCATTTGCATAACTTGGTTGACCATAGAGTGGTAGGCACAATCATTTCTAGAAAAGAAACTGAGAGTCGTCAATGGCAGAGGATGACGCACTTTGATAGAGATGATGGAAAGACCCTGAAGAAAAGACTGACAGAGCGAGAGAGAGCAGCAGCAGCAACAGCACGCAAAGAGGATGCTGCTTTCAAAGTAAAATCCAGCGAGTTCTGCGAAAATGTAACAAAAAAAAAAACTTGCTAAAATTGCACGCAACTGATGATGTCAAAGCCACAGTGCGGTTTGATTTAGCACGACTGCTCTCAAAATAATTAAATGTGCCAACAGAGGCATTGACGTGTGGCTTTGAAGAGACTAAAAAACACCCCAGAATCACCTCAGTTACGGCCCATTGTAGGTAAAGATGCAAAGATTGCAAGCTGCTAAGGTTTTTGTGGTAACACCCACCACTGGAGGCACAACTAGAAAGTAATGTGGTATGCATTATTTCATAAGGATTGTTAACTTCTGCTACATTTGCATTATTTTACAGTAGCAGTTATCTGATGAACTGATAACTGCATTATGCATTAGCACACTGGCGGCATCAAAGTTTCAATAACTCTCTAGTAACTACTCAATCAAGTTATGAGAAGCTACTTGGGTAATAAGCCTAGTGAGGTACACAAGCAAATTCTATGCAGAAGAACCAGCCCAAGTCTACAATGTAGTAGGTGGCAAAATTTTGTAACAACAATTGCTAGTTATTAGGATATTAGTAGATATTAGGATGTGCCACGGCACCAAAAAAATATGTGAACCAGTTGGGGCATGTTTCACTTGTTAGGTTAAAGTAAACAGAGCTGTTTTTTAATTGTTTGACACAACCTCACATTAATTATCAAGCAAATTTGAAAAATATTGAAACCCTTGTTCTGTTTCCCAGGATTCACACCCAGAAACCACCAAAGTTCCACGGTTGGTCCACTGAGCGGAGCCCTGAACCCACTGCATCATTAGATAGTAGGCTGGATAAATTAGTAAACATTTTGATGTGGGAAGCAGGAAAAATGGGCAAGCGTAAGGATTTAAGGGATTTGTGATGTGAAAATTGTGATGGCTAGATGACTGGGTCAGAGCATCTCCAAAACTGCAACTCATGTGAGGTGTTCCTGGTCTGCAGTGGTATTTATCAAAAGTGGTTCCCTGAAAAAACAGTGGTAAACCCAACGACAGGGTTAAGGGCAGGTTACGATTTTTTTACCAGCAAAAGGAGGACCAACACAATATTAGGCAGGTGGTCATAATGTTACGCTTGATCAGTGTATATGTATTTATGCTATATGTGTGGCTGCTTCTTCTGCTTGATGAACCCTGGTCAGGCTTGCATTGAGGATACAGTATGTTCCCTAAACTTTTTCTTTTTAACATATCACTGTATAAATGACTTGCATCTAGAGTTACATGTTAGCTTGGTATGTATTAGCTCAATCAATGCCAATTTGAATTGTAATTAATGTATTTGCCTCAATGCTTTGTTTAGTCCATTTAGCTACACAAGGAGCACTGTGTTTCCTCACAGACCATTATTACTAAACGCTGGTCTTTATAGGCAAAGTTTGTACACGCTATCTGTCACCAATTCCCCTTCTCACCTTCTGTTTTGCCAATCTTTGCGTGGAAAGTGGTGTATGCACGTTTTTAGCCTCATTTTGTGCGGTCACACAGAAGAAAGAAAGATGGAGGAACGAAGAGAAAACAGCGAGGGGCGAGGAGAAGATTCAGGCCAAAGAACACAACAAAGTTTCCAAAGATTTTGAAATGATCCCACTAAAACAGAAAGAAAAACACCATACAGTGCGTTTACCTTTTTAAAAGTAATTTGAAATTGTTTTTTATATATTTATTCTATTTTTATTTATATATTTGTATATATATTTTGATGTAATATGGCATAGTTTTCACAGATTGCAATTTTAGCAATAAAAATTCACATTTTTCTAAAAAGGGAACAAATGACGTTCATTCTACGAGACCCGTCTTATTTTCTGTAGTATTGCGCTTTAACGAAGAAAAAAAGCACTTCTTATGCGATAATCAATTACTAAAATAAATCGATAGCTGCAGCCCTACAGTCAGCGTTCACATTCATCCCAAAAGTGCTTAATAGGTTTGAGATCAGAGCTCTTTAGCAGGAGATCTTCCACTTCAATCCATATCTTTATGAAACTGGCTTTGTGTACAGGGGTATTGTCATGCAACAACAGGCTTGGGTCTTATAGATTAAGTGAGGGAAATTTTAAAGCTACTGCATCCAGAGACATCCTGTACAATTGTGTGGCTCCATCTTTGTGGTAACAGTTTGTAAAAGAACTACATATGGTTGGAAAAAAACAGGTGTTCCAATTCGTTTGTCCATATAGTGTATGCATGTATATAAAAGTGAAGAACAAGACCAGGATACTAGAATCCCACTTGTGTCTACCTGGTGTGTAAGGTTGGGAGAAAAAGAGGGGGGGGGGAAAGAGAGCGCATATTTACTCATGTTTTGAGTAATGTAATGATCCTAAAGCCATAGAAATGTCTAATATATTTAGCCTTCTGAACATTAACATCACAAAAATTTGTTTTACTGCATTTATTATTTTAATGGTCGTAAATGAATGGTTTACGGGGAATTAAACATTTGATTAATGGCACCTTTTTAAAAAGTGCTCAGGGCTCAGGTGTGGAGAGAAGGAGGAGAAAATCGAAGCTGTTGACATTTTGACATCAATCAGCAAAAGCCTAAATCCATGCCTACACTTGCTATTATTTAATTACAACTCACTGATCCCTCCTACCAGATGACAATAAATATTTCCAACGGATTATCTTCTTAAAACGGACGAGCGGCTGTAAACTCTGGTGTGTTTAAGAATAAAGCAAGCAGGCTTTATTATCCAACAATATTTTAGAGGATTCCCTCTGTCCTTCTGCATTCCTCTGTCAGTGTTTTCCCGCTGCCTGATTCTTGACTAATGCCTGACTAATGGTTTTCGAAGGGACAGGCTTGGGCCTGCGTGAGGTGCCGAAAAATCTCTGCTAATCTCTCTGGCTGGAAGAGTCACCAGCTCTACGCCGCCATCTTGGCTCCTCGGCTGGAGGGCGCAGTGCCAGTCGCAGAGTTGCGTCAGTATCTCTGCATTGGTGGTGGTGTAGAATGTAGTGTTGAGGCCATGCCTTCCGTTCAGCTTTGACAATGCAGATGCATGATATGTATGAAAGAACAAGAAGAACTTCTTTAGAATAAACTGTGCAAGAAATCTAGAATTACTTCGAATACAGGTTGCAGGATATCATTTCATCTGTTCTCATGCTTAGCCTCAAAACAGCTACATTTATCAGTTTTCAAGGGAGTGACAAAAGATCAACAACCGAGAATCAGGTGTCACAGACCAATTCATTGATTAAGAAAGAGAGCTCATAGAGACTCATAGATACTCATATAAAGCCAAGCATCCATAAACATCAATCAAATTTTTTTCTTTTCAGACTTTTGTGCTATCTGGGAACAGTTGTAACACAAACCTCAGAAATGCTGAAAGCACTAAAAGCTGAAAAGTTGACAAAAGGTTTAAAATGACAAAACAGGACAAAACAACACACATTGAAATTTATATGCTGTTCTCATCATATCGCACAGATGCCCTTAAGGTCTGAAAACCTTTTTTTTTTTTTTAGTTGTTGTTGATGATGCATCCTGTTGCAAGCTCAGAAAACTGAGGCATCCTCCCCCTGTAGGACCCCCGTACCCGGGTGGCTGAGCGAACAAGTGATCGAGTGAATGAGACACCCATCGCTGCCCCTCTTGGCAGCATCGCCTACATTCCTGCTGTCTCTGTTTCCAATTATTCGGGCAGAACGTGACTGAGTGCAGTGCGACCGAGAGCCCCGGAGGCCCAAGTCTCAAACTGGAGCAACATTATTACTGTAACATCTATTACAATCCTCGCATTTTAATATAAATATATGATATGATTTCACAGTAAATAGTAATTATAGCTGTAACTAATTACATAAAAATGCTGTTATATTATACCAGTAATTGTTTCAAAAGTAGTAGGATACACACAATATGGAAAAAAAAAAAAAAAAAGTTTTGGGACACCTGACCTTTCCAGTTACCACAAAGTTGGAAGAACACAATTGTACAGGACATCTTTGGATGCTGTGGAATTACAGCTTTCATTCACTTGAATTTTGAGACACAAATGTGTTCAAGACAATGCCCCTGTGCACAAGAAGAAATGGTTTGCATGGGTTAGAGTGGAAGATTTTAAGTGGCCTGCTATAATGATGAATTGGAGCCCTGACTGCCTCCTCGCAACACATTCTTCAGTACCTGACTTTACTAACACCTTTGTGGCTAAATGAGCACAAATCACCATAATCACGCTCCAAAATCTAGTGGAACATTTTCTCAGAAGAGTGGAGTTTGCTATAAAGTACAATTGGAAACTACATGTGGGATGGGATGTTCATATAGCACAAATGTGCACAAACTTTGGTCCATATAGTGTATATTTCAAGGTCCAGGTCTAATACCTATATGATCATTTATGAGCAAAATTACAAAAGTGAACATTTATGGCAACCTTTTTACTTTTACTGCACTTTTCAAGTTCCACTGTTTTTGGTGCTACTTTCACCTTTTAATACAGAGTGTTGAAGCCACAATTACAGAAGGGACATGCAGTTCTTATATTGGTGCGTGGGATGAGAGGACAGGCAGTGGTATGCCAGAAAAGCCACACTAAATAATTCATTGTTCCTGCTCACACTAATCAGATCCATCAATCATAATTTAGAAACCAGAATTATTCAACTTGAGAGCAAAAAGCATGTCTGTTTAATAATTTTTTAAAATCTACATGCATTTGTGTGTACCATCCAAAATTTTGAGACGCCCATTATTGGCTTGATCAGGAGGTTACCCACTAGAGTCCAGGTCTGCTAAACCATCTGGGTTTGCCATGCTTAGAAGGAAGGATGCATGCGATGCTGCGTTGAAATTAGGCCCATGAAAACCTGCGTTTGAATGAGACAGACTACATTTCATGGGTGCAAACGCTGCTTTCAACTCGGACCACAATATGTTGAATATAGCAACGTGCACTACGTGACCAAAGGTTTGTGCACACAACCATATTATACCTTGATGTGGGCCTTTCCAAATTTTCACATTACAATTTCTCTTCACTGGAAGCTAGATGCCTAACCCTGTTTTAGAATGACCATACGCCTGTGTATAAAGCAAACTCCATCAACACATCGTGGGCCAAGGCTAGAGTGAAAGAACTACACAGCAGGCTCTTCTTACCAAACATCACAATAGTACATAAAGTGACTAATGTTTTAATGGCTGAAGGGAGAGAAAAAAAATCCACACATCCATGGAAAAAAATAGTAATAATCCATATAAGAGTAGTGGAAATGACAGAACAGAAAATGTGGTTGTTCAACAAGCAAATATATGTCATGATCAGGTGTCCAACGATTTTGGCCAAATAATGTTTTATATATTATTTAAATCATTAGCATCTCCCTAAGCTAATGTGACACTACAAACAAATTATGGCAACATATACCACAAAGAGCAAATCATTTTCAGCAAAATTGCTGTCACAAAGTCCCTGAAAAAGTCAGAACAATTCTCACAAACACTTTTGAGCCCCCTGACACTTTTAAGCAGCCCAATCCTAGATGGATGCATGACAGCTTGAAGACATGAAGCCAAAATATGCATGCTATGACTTAAGTCAGGAAGTGACCTACATGCCTGACCTCCGAAAAGGGCTTTTTTCCAAATGGGTCACGCCTAACTTGTTGCATGTAATAACGTTTTTTTTTTTTTTTCTTTTCTTGTCGTTGTTCATTAGGTATTTTACAAACACATAATAAAATCAGACTTTGACTTGAAATAGCTGTTACAAAACATGCGTTTTAACTATATATATCCACAGAGCCAGACAGAAGTTAAAATTCATTAAGTAGAAGTCAAAATACTAACAACATAACGGCTCGGATTTTCCAATAAGCCTTGTTTGTTCGGTCACTATAAACTGCCGTTGCACTTTCCAATTATAGGACAAAAGGATATTTACACAGTGCACACACACACTGAAGCGCTCGATACATCAATAGCCGCATCGATGCTCACGGAAAGTCCCCAAAGCAGAGTCACATGCTTTTTTTAGACATGTAAAATATGAGCTAGCATGCACAAAAGAAAATGCTGGGAAGTAATTATTCAATTTGAAATGTGTGGCAGCATAGGAAATCCCATCACACATTTTCTTACTGTATCCTTTCCATCCAAAAGCATATACATACCTATATCCCGAGTTCTGGTGTTCGTTTACCTTATTAGCTCATCATACCTTTAATTTTACAAGCACATTTGTTACTTGTACAGGCGCTATAACTAGCATTAATTACCATTTCATCTGTTTTGAGATATCTGTACGGACAAGTGTGCCCTGTTTGTTAAATAACATGCCTGCATTTATGCTCTACCTGGAATTTAACAGTTAGCCTAATTATCTTCGGCGACGCACGGTGGTGTAAAAAAAGTAAACAGTAAACTTCGTAAAAAGTAAACTTCGGCCGGTGATCGACTACCTGGTACACACAGTCTCTCAGAAGACTTGGAAGGAAGGCATCAAGGTTTTTCTCTGTTCCAGCATACACATGGTGGAAGGATCTACCCTTATAATGTTTGAACAATTGATTCGCTGTTTGTCAAATGACAACTAAAAAGACATTCAAGCCCCTGACCTAGTGAACTAATATAAGGATGTATTTTATTATATTCTACCTAATGTGCCCTTTAATGTCAACATATTTACCCTTTTATGGCCTTGTTTACAACAGACATTTTTTTATTTATTTATTTTTTTTGTTAAAAGCTTATCAAGTACAACCTCTGGGTTTTTGTTGTTTTTTTCCATTTTATGGAAATTCCAAAAATCATATTTAATCAATTTGGAGTTTTTTTGGGCCCCCAGATCTGTTAACACCTCTCACCCTATAAAAGCACAGCAGGCCTAATTAAAGACAGCTTAGCTTTACATGCTTACTCATGGCTAGCTAAACACATACTATATGGACAAAAGTGTTGGGACACCTGACTTTTCTAGCATTATGTGGTTCTTCCTCAAACTATTACCACAAACTTGAAGGCACACATTTAAGTAGAATGTCCTTGGATGCACAAAGTTACATTGTCTCTTCAATTGAACTATGAGATCCAAACCTGTTCCAGCATGGCAATGCCCCTGTGCACAAATCCATGCCCCATGAAGATATGGTTTACATGGGTTTGGGAGATGAAGATCTTGAGTGGCCTGCTATAGCGCTCTGACCTTATGAATGTGAACACTGACCTTATGAATGTGAACACCCCAGGCCTCCTCACATTATCTACATCAGTACCTGACATTAACACATTCGAGGCAGAAAAAACAGACTTTTGTCCATTTAATGAAGCTACTCTAGTTTCCTTACACAGTAGCTCACTTCAATTTATTTTTACGGCATTTTCTAAAATCGACATTGTCAGCAGCTTCACAGAATTTAGTATTGGATTTAGATTTACCCCTAATGAGCCAGATGGCAATCAAAAAATCGCTGAGATAACACAGGAAGAAACCTTGAGAGGAATCAGACTCTTTTGTGCCACATTGGAAAGTTTAATCACAAGTCATTACTCTTTCAAACCAGAATACTATAAAGTCAAGCAGCGCTAGGTGTGCTGAAAGGATCTTCAGGGCAAATATCCAGCTCAGTTTTGATTCAATCAGCTCACAGATGCCTGACGTTTGTAGCAGATCCTCTGTTGAAGCTAATTAAATCATGTCAGCAACTTAGCTGAAGGCAGAAAAATTTGATTTATGCAGATTGTTGTTCCCCCACTCACTATTTATTTTACTCTCTGGTTTTATAAGCAAATGTAGCTGGTTTACAAAAAGCGGCTGATAAAAATAATGATTAGCAGTGAAGTACGCATTTGTAGCTTCCTTAATATTAATCTTTTTGCATAACTTTTTCCGTATAACACATATGCTAGTGCTAATGAAACCCAACCAAGCTGGCTTTCATGCAAGAAGTGAAAATCTGTGGCGTATCATAGGATGGTAAACCACTGAAACCTGATAATGCCGATGTACTTTACGTACATAATGGTGAAACAGAAATAACCTTTTTTTGCAAGTCGTGACATGACTAATGATTAAACAAGGGGGGGGACAAAACCTGACATACTTGTATAAAGTGTTTGAACAAGTTTTTGCATCTTATTTCCTGACAGTTTGTACAGCTCCAGCTTAACTCTGTACACACAAACGCACACAAACACGAAGGTGGATTGGCACAGTACCAGTGAGTTCAGTGGAACTTTCAGCTGGTTCTATTATTACACCTCTGTTCCAGTGAAATCACAGCTTTGCAGGCATTATGAATGCAGAATTGCATGGTCAATTTGCAAAAGAAAAAAAAAACTGCATGTGCTTAATGATTCTGAGCAGAACAGGATACAGTATGAATCACTGAGATGTTGGTGTTCTTTGATGGCTCAAAAACTCTACCGCTTCCCTTATCACTGCACTGTGTGGACAGAAGGCCATTTTAAGAAGGAAATTGCAGCAATATGTACCTTGGGTATCACATTTAGAAAGCAAATGCACCTGCTTTGAGAATGTTATTTGGGTGTGTGTGCGCACATGTATGCTTTTGTGTGTGTGTGTGTGTGTGTGTGTGTGTGTGTGTGTGTGTGTGTGTGTGTGTGTGTGTGTGCGCGTGCTTTATGATCATTAAACAAAGTTTGTGGACACATGATCATAAGATTTATAAGTGCTTTTTGAACAGCCCATTCCACATTTCTTCCCCATTTGCTCTTTTAAGAACCTCTTTTCTTCTGGGAAGATGTTCTACTACATTTTATAAAGATTTGTGAGACTCTATACAGCCACAAGAGTGTTAGTAAAGTCAGGTACTAATGTAGGTGAGGTGAGGAGGCTTGATCTGCACTGTTCACATTCATCTCAAATGTGTTCAATAGGGTTTTTAGGGGTCCTAGCTCTATAGCAGACCACTGAAGATCCTCATATCCAAAAGCATATCTTAATGGAGCTTGATTTGTGTACAGGGTCACAAAACAGGTTTGAGCCTCCTAGTTCAAGTAAGGGGGAAAACGTAATGCTACCACCTCTATTGACACCCTAAAGAATTGTGTGCCTCCATCTTTGAAGTAACGGTTTGGGAAATAACCACAAAGTATTGGGACACAGAAACAGTCATGTATCCCAATTCTTTTGTCCATATAGTGTATAAAGACTATGAACAATTTCCTTACCTGTTGCACAAAGTAAGTTAATCATCCAATCTAAATATACACAATAAAACCCTGTTCTGCACAGACTGGCAAGTGAGAGGGGTTTTGCCATGTCCCTGTGACGTTCGGGGAAAAGAACAGACTCATGATTTTACATTGCTTTCTCATCGCTAATGCAGAAGAGCTCACACTGAAACCTGTTCAAATAATAGCAAAAGCCACGTATCTTTTTCAGGTTGTGCTAACAGGACTGAGGGGGGGAAATATCCTGTTTAAATGATTTGCATGTTTGTTGTTCGTCTTTTAAAGCCACAATTAAACAATGTGAATGCAAGACAGAGAGTAAGAATGAGACAGAAAAGCAGAGCTATATTATTGATTATAATCCATAATTTTAGCCGCCCATATGCTTTTGTCTATACTAGCACCTTGCAAATGTGTCATTGTTCTTATTTTAATTATAATTTATTATATTTCTTACTGAAGTTATGGCAATATTGTATCACACCACTGTACTTGGAAAGCAAACAAACAACTATGATCTTTTAATTAAATAACAAATGCATTTATTTAAAAACTCTATGAAACTAATCTCATTTATTTTGTGCTAAACTATTTTCTGCCTGGTTGCTTCTTCCCTATAAAGAGTACATAACACACAGATTCAACCAATCTCATGTTAATCTTGGACCTATAGAGTAGTATATCTCTGCAGAGTCTTTAGTTTGATCTTGTTAGATAGATACAACTTTCTGAAAACTGCCGAGTTCCTGGAAGCGTGGCTGTGGGCTGAGCTTAAGAGTCACGAGCATGCTCAGCTTCTGTGTAGTGATCGTCTGCAAGCTCTATTATCGCTATAAATAAAACAGGAACAAAAACTTTATAGTCTTAAATGAACTGTGGCTAACAATAAGTTCCAGCTGTAAATATCTGATCCTGCATCTGAAATTAACAGCAGCAACGACTACAGTAGGACGTGTCTAATCTGGTAAGTACTAAACAAGGTTCTCCTTCAGTCACAATCAAAAACACACTTATTTGGAGAAAGTGTTGCTCTCTCTTTTGTTGCTGTGTGAGCACTTTTCCTTGTGCCCATACAAGGAATTCCTCCCGTCATGACATCATGAAGGACCATACTCCAAAAAACTTTCCAAATCTTTATACAAACCCAGAAGGAGTGTATTTGGCACAGAATTACTCAATCTTATGTCCAAATATTTTTTTTAATTTTAACTCTGACCATATTTAGGATGGGAATCCAACTCTAACAGTGTCAATAACTTAAAATGCATAAAATAGCATTAGAGCCCCCTTTAAATAGTATATGTTCAATTCGTTGTTCAATTCACTTTAATGGACCTTTAATGGACACAAACAGCATAAAAAAATTATACAAATTTTAACTTATTTCTTTTTAGCAGGATGCCACAGAGGTATTTTTGTAGCAAAAATAGCAACAAATTAGCTTTGGGAATATTTAAACTTTAGTAAAAAAAAAAAAAAAAAAAATAATAAAATTGCACACTTTGTATATAAAAAGAAATTGATTCAAACTTATGTCACCGTCATTCAGCCGTTCATGGCACAAAATATATTATTGTACTCGTTACAGTTTTGTTTCGAATTAGTTACTAGGTTACTTATATTATGAATGCCTGGATGCCTGCTGTTTCAAATTGGAATCATAATTTTGATTCCTTTGAGGTATTATTACTTACATATCCGATTGCAAGCTTTATTTCTGAACACAAAAATGACAGAATAAGATTGCCGAGGTGAAGTAACTGGTTAATGACGCTGTGGTGGGATTTGGTTTTGTTTGTTTGCTTGTACAGCGCTTTCAACAATGGACGTTGTCACAAAGCAGCCCGAGAGAAATACTTATACTGGGAATGAGAATGAATATAAATTGAGAATTTATCCCAATCAATCTTTTTAATGCGCAATAATGAGCAAGACAGAGGCAATGATGGAAAGGAAAAACTTCCCGAGATGACAACGAAGAAATCTTGAGAGGGGTTTAAACTTGGATTAGGGGCTTAAACTGGAAAATGGGGTTTAAAAGGAAAACTCATTCTTATCTGGATAGCACCGGATAGCACGTTTATTAATAATAATTCCCTTCTATCACTGTCTTTGTGAAGATTCTCAGTCATCCAGGTGCGGTTATCTGGAAGTTAAAATCATGTCAACAGGACTTCTATCTGGTTGGATGGAAACATTTCACTATTTATCCGAGCAGCTTCTTCAGTCTTAGGGAAGTTGGCAGGATTTCACAAATTTGAGCATCCTCCCCTCCCTGGATGGCCTCGATAAGAGACAAGGGGGAGGTGAAACTGAAGAGAGGGTGTCAGAAATAAGGGGAGTTGTTAATCAGTAACTACCCCAGAGACAGAGAGTAAGGAGAGAGTGTACAGACATATAGGGGGGGTAACGATCAGGGGGGCTTTACTGGTGGATCTGTGAGAAGGTCTTGATTTTCTTGGGAATGGATGAAAGAGCAGCATGTAAAATAGGAGACAGGTTGTGTCTAAGACCTCCACCTCTGTTAAGAGAAGGATTTTTTTTTTTTTTTACTTAGACATAGATGGCCTCCTTCACACCTCTCTCAAATTATCTGCCCGCTCTGTCCAAGATACCTTTTCATCCTCAAAAGTGTGTCCTTTGTCGTTCAGATGCAGATACACGGCTGATTCTGGTCCTGAATAAACTATGACAAAGTCCAATTGTGCAACCAGAAAGTTCATTATAGTTTTATCATTAAGTTTGTTTTGTTCAAGTGATTAACTATTTACTGGTGGAGACTTTAGGCAAGAACGTTTCGTTATCATTTGATCACCATGCACAGGGTTCTTAACAGTTATTATTACAGTAAATTATTAAGCATGTGTAATACTTGCCCATGTTTTGGACTCAAACAGTTGATAACTTCAACAATGATGAAACTACAGTATAACCAGGGGTGGAAAGATAAACAAAATATTCTACTTAGGTTAAAGTGTTACAAGTGTTAAAAATGTTACTGTTACATCAATGAAATTTTACTTAAGGACAAGTAAAGTAACCAAAATTTTATTTTAATCTAAAAATCTACTCAAGTAAAAGAAAAAAGTAAATTATTTAAAATTTACTCATTAAGATTGATCAGGTTACTGTTTTTTTTTTTTTAACAGCGGGGGATGGGGTGGGGGATTATAGTGTAGTTCGCAAAGGACAAGGAGATATAAATCTCAAACTAGTTGTTTTTAATTGAAGACACCTTTACAAAATAAGGTGCAATAAAATAAGCACTAGTCTAATGTAAGTTATGCACTTTTGCAGCAAAAAATAAATAAAATCCTGTTATACGTCAATAACAATAATGAGAGAAATTGCAATGCAGAGTCAGACTTCAGACAATGAGTGCACGCATTGAACGACTTTCGATTCGACAGCGTTTCGCTTTCAGCTGGCTCTGCATCACTGCTGTCTGTCTTGTCCATCTCTCTTTCTTTCTTGGGAGTTTAGTGCGTTTATTCTCCGCCAATCAATCAATCAGTGTAGTTGTTTCCGGAGCGACATTTTTTCCCTTGCACTATTTGATTATTACATTTTTTTTTTTACCTCAGTAACATATCATTTAAAATGTGTTAATACAATACTTCAAACAAAGCATACTTAGGTAAAAGTTTTTAAAAACAAAAGTAAACAAAAAAATCTATAAAATTACAGTAACACGTGTTACTTTTTACCTCTTACTATGAACCAACTATGATATCTGGTTTGTCTTAAGATTTCTTCCTAATACAATCTTAATTACAAATGTATTCATTTAAACTTTATATTCTTAGTCTGTTTATTTCTATAAGGCTGCATTGTGGCAAAGTGCTAGACAAAATAAAAATGCCATCATCATGAAAAACTGAGTAGTAGCATCTGGCAGAGCTGAAGCATCATCCAAGCTTACCTACTGTAACTGCAATACAACTAGTGCTCATGTATACCCATAGCATATGGACGAAAGTATTGGAGGCACCTGACTTTTCCAACCATATTTGGCTTTTCCCGAAACTGTAACCAAAGTTGGAGGCACACAATTGTATAGAATGTCTTTGGATAAGTTAGCACTCAATATCTTGAGTGGCAGACTATAGAGCTATGATCTCAACCCTATTGAATAGCTGGCTGCAGGACTCTAGGCCTCCTCACCTCACCTACATCAGTATATGTGGAATAAGATATAAAAAATAATAATAATAATTTAATCTCAGATTGAGTTTTTGGTCGGGTGTCCACAAACATCTGTCCATAAAGTGTATTTTTACCTCGAATATAAGAGTTCAGGAAATTTAGAGGACACTTGTACATGCATACGTGCTTGTGTGCATGCACACATGCTTGCACACATGCTTGCGCACATGTGCGCATGTGTGTGTGTGTGTGTGTGTGTGTGTGTGTGTGTGTGTCTGTGTCTCTGTGTGTGTGTGTGTGTGTGTGTGTGTGTGTGTGTGTGTGTGTGAAGAATGCTTAAGGAGTGTCTTATGGATAAAAGCAGGAATTTCACTATGGAGCTGCTAAGAAAACGAATCAGTCCTGACACTAACATGCTGACACTCGTGAAAAGGCTACAATCAGACTCAACCCCCCACTTTCTGTCTTTTTCTTATTTTCTGGCCGAATGAATCTTCGGTCTCTCATAGCACATCATAAGAATGAGTGTGGGGGAAAGATGAAACCAAAATGTTGGTCTGAGACTAAAAGACGCTGAGAGAGAGCAAGCAAGAGTAAGAAATATGAAGAGAGAGAGAGAGAGAGAGAGAGAGAGAGAGAGAGAGAGAGAGAGAGAGAGAGAATGATTCTCAGAAAAAGGCACATCTGGATTTGGAGATTGGTGAAGAAGGGGGAGGTTTGAGGTTGCATGGACCAATGAACATCAGACAGTCAGCCAGGCGTCTTTAATTGCTTCTCTACTCCTTTCCACAAATCTTGATTAGAAATGGCACAGGATCACTTTTCTTTTCTGATCCTGAAATCTTCAGAATTAGCCAGGCGGGACTTTTTTTAACCTACTAAGCTGTAAAATGTGCAATTTTTAAGACCTTAAAATGCATCCACAATCAAATTCCATCAACCCTCTTTTTTTCACTTTGTCTTTGTCTACTACCATTTACAGTAGGTTTCATGAGCATTTGATATCATTCTACCCAAAAATACATAAAAATCCAATGTTCACAGAGTCATCATGCTTTTCCAAACACTAATGAGAGACATTCGACTGATCTGACAGGCAGCCAGTTTAAATAAATGTAAAATATACAGAGCTATAGACTCTTGAGTGCACCTTCAGCACATCTGCGTTTTAGCCAGTGAAACAGCGCCACCTATCTGTAGTTTATATGAAAATCAAGCCCATAAGCATCACTTCGAATACTGCACACCTGAATGCTACGGAAGCAACTGTTGCAACAAAGTTGAATCGGGTGGGAAAGTTGGTGGAAAAGTACCAAGAAGGGAGAGGTGGAAAGCCTGCAGAGGTCTGAATCACTCATTCATAATAAAAAAAAAAAAAAAAAGGCAGAATCACCAATTTCAGTCTACTGCACTGCAGAGACACTATGAGGTCATCATGCACCAAAACACAACCCACCGATCCTGCAGTTCTGCTGTTGTGCTCTGTAGATAAACCAATCTTTTACCTATTATCCATGAGCAAGACACAGAGAGAGAGAGTATGAGAAAATAAGGGAATGGGAGTCAGAGAATGTGAGGGATTGAGTGAAAGTGAGAAAGTGAGCTGATGAGACAGAGAGAAAGTGAGACAGTGAGAGAGAAAATGAGTACCATAAATAAAACAAATAGTCAGAATGAAAGAGAGAGAGAGAGAGAGAGAGAGAGAGAGAGAGAGAGAGAGAGAGAGAGAGAGAGAGAGAGAGAGAGAGAGAGAGAGATTTGTGAAGAAAAGAAAGATTTGCATAAGGACACTGCAACACTTCACAGGTCTGGGCTTTAAGGCCAAGTGGCCAGATGGAAGCCTCTCGTGAACATTGCAAATTCCAAGCAGGCTTTTACTCATCTTGCACTGAGGTGAGGCGTCCATCTATCCTCAATTTTCTTATAAGGTACAGCGTGTGGACTGTTGTGAAAGAATATTGATTACAAGCAATGTATCAAAACCAGGAGGTCACAACACTTCCAATAATTTACATTTACCTCAGAGCGACTTACAACATATATACATCTGAGCAGTTGAGGGGTAAGGGTGGCTGCAGTTTGAACTCGAGACCCTCCATTATCTTAAACATGTTTGTTGAACAGACAAACACCACAGAATTAAAAAAGATGTCATGTCACCCGGTGGCCTGATCAGAAAAACCAGGATGGCAGCGCACTGGTTATATTCGTCTCACACCAGCTTTTTTCAAAAAACAAAATGTAAAAAATATATATAATATTTAAATTACAAGAGAAGTTGCCTGGTTTGCCTCTTGGCCTCAATCAGTACCTGACTTACTAATTCCCTAGTGGCTGAATGAGCACAAATCTCCACAAGCACGCTCCAAATTCTTACTTTCCAGAAAAGCAGGTTATTATAATAGCAAATAAACAAAATGTGAAATGTGATGTTCAAAAAGCACATGTGAAACTAATGGTCAAGTATCCACAAACGTTTGTCTTTCTAGCATTTGTGGTTATGTTTCTTGCGTTACAGTTTTGGTTGTTTGTTCGTTACTTGTTTTCTACCTTAGATTAAATCTTGACGTGCATCCGCCGCCATAGTCTAAATTTCCTGGCACAGGCCGTGAACGAAATCAAAAGGCACACCAAATGTTTGGGTGTCCTTTAAAACCAACCAAAAAAAAGCAGAAACTTCAAACAGTAAATGTTCAATTCTAAATGTGTAAGATGTCTAATCTGATGTGACATGTTGAAGCTTATGATGTCAGGTGTAATTTCCTGCTGAAAGCCAGCAAGTTTTCAGGTGCATTTCTTTCTTCAAAGCAAAAAAAAGACTGTTCATTACACTCACTGTACTAAGAACTGGCACTTTAGTTGTTCCTGGTGTTACAACACATACTGCTGAGCTTCGTGCGCATTTTTCTCTCAGAAAACAGCCTTGAAGGCAATTGAAACTCATAAGCAATCTTTATTAACATTAAAACTGAAACTTCTTTAATCAAACTCGCTATTGCTCATGATTTTGGAAAGCGATTGAGCGTAGTTCCATTTAGAAAAACAGCAAAAGCACGCTTCTGTTTTGCCAACTAAGGCGTTCCAATTAGCCTCATTTACATATTTGGATGATCTCATTTCATGGTCAATAATGAATGGAATTCCTTTTCGAGAGCCAGTTACTCACCCACTCAAGATTATCTTGCGTTTACATTGCGGTATCTGTTTTAGTTTTATGTTTGTTTGAGTGATGCGAGTTGTAAAGCTCAAAATATTTTTGAGATATGAGACGAGATACAAGACTTCAGAAATCCATCCAGCGTGAACAGGCTTGTGTGTGCTCACACTTCCGTTGTTTTTGTTTCGCCCCTATTTTTTCATGCACAAGTAGAGTGTGCTTGAAAACAGACTTTTTCCTTACTTGAACTCAAAATCTCTTCTTCTTCATCTACTTCCCTAATGGGAGAAGCCAAAAGGTCACCACAGCGGATCATCCGTCTCCATACCCCCCTGTCCTCTACATCTGCCTCTTTCAAACCAACTACCTGCATGTCTTCCCTTACCACATCCATAAACCTCCTCCTTGGCTTTTCTCTGTTCCTTTCTTCCTGGTGGCTCCATCCTCAGCATTCTTCTACTGATGTACCCCATGTCCCTCCTCTGCACATGTCGAAAATATCTCAATCTCGCCTTCCTCACCTTGTCTCCAAAATGTCCATGCGCTGTCCCTCTAATAAACTTGTTTGTAATCCTGTCCATCTTTGTCACTCCCGACAAAAACCTTAACATCTTCAGCTCTCCACCTCCTGTCTTTTAGTCAATGCCACTGTCTCTAAACCATACAACATAGCAGGTCTCACCACAGTCTGATAAACTATCAATTAATCAATCAATCATTTTCTTCCGCTTATCCGTAATTCGGGTCGCGGGGGCAGCAGTCTAAGCAGGCCCCCGCCTTCGACTGCTGCCCAATCCTCACAGCACCGTCCCTTACGGTCCCTCCTGCAGGTGGTGAGCCCACAGGAAGGCGGCCCCACGTCACTCCGACATCACGGACCTTAATATTACCCTCGTAAGGGACCCCCGGAGCATAGAGGGTTAAGGGCCTTGCTCAAGGGCCCAAGAGTGGCAGCTTGGCGATACCGGGGCTTGAACCCCAGACCTCCGATCGGCAACCCAGCACCTTAACCACTGGAGCCACCACTCCCCCTTCTGATAAACTACTTGAACTCAAATTATTATTATTATTATTTATGTATTTACATGAGAAAACCATTAAACAGGCACTTTTTATTCACGCTCTCACTGGGTTATACAACATTGATATCTGTATGGATATAGGTTTGTGGACACCTGACATTAAGAGTTGCTGGTGCTCATTAAACATTCACCTTCAGATTTAGTCCCCATTTGCTATTAAAATAATCTCCACTCTTCTGTTAAGATGTTCCACTAGGTTTTAGAGGGTGGTTATATAAGATTTGTGCCCATTCAGCCACAAGAGCATTAAAGTCAGGTACTGGGAAGTGGTCGCTCTGTGGTTAAAACATGAGACTTAATAGGACTTCGGAAGGTTGTAAGGTCAAATCCCAGCACCACCAACTTCCACTGCTTAACTCTAATACTGCTCAGTGTAAAATGAGATAACTGTAAGTCACTCTAGTAAGGGGCATCTGCCAAATGCCACTGCATGTAAATTTACTGATTAAGGTGAGATGAAGAGGCCTGGGGTGCTTTCAATGCTTCAGTTCACACCAATGGAGTTCAATAGGGATGAGGTCAGAGCTCTGTAGAAGGCCAATCAAGATATTTTACTACAAACCATATCTTCATGGAGCTGGCTTAGTCATGTTGAAACTGCCTAGTTAAAGTAAATGAAACATGTAATGCTACTGCATCCCAAAACATCCCATATAACTGTTTCTTCAGATTTGTGGTAACAGTTTGGGAAAAGAACAACATATGGCGACAGACAGACAGACAGACAGACAGACAGACAGACAGACAGACAGACAGACAGACAGACGGGCACGGCAGTAACGGTTCACATTTCAAGACCTCTGAAAAAGGCCAGACACTGCACAGTTGTGATTTGTAGGTGACAAACAGCTAAAAATAAGCTGCACAGCACAACACTGCAAACAGCCACTCTCAAACACAGACACACAGAAGAAACTAAATCACCCAAATCATCTGACGGTTCAGTATATAAGAAAAATCATGCAAATAAACGTCAAAAACATCAGTTAATATTTATAGCACATATCGGAAGGTGCAAAAGCAATATGATCTTTTTAACTTTTATCATGTCCTCTGTGATGGGCCCTGAAGAGCTGGTTTCAATATTTAGAAAAAAAAGAGGATCTCCTGGAATTTACAGACCAAAATGTGTAGACACACATAACAGTGCAGAAAACAAACAAAAAAATATCGATTGAGCTGCAGGCTACATTTGTCAGACATGAAGTGTGTTTGGTTCAAGCCAACAGGAGGTCTACAGTACATCAATTGTTTATTGCAACTGAATAAGCATTTCAGATTACACGCTTGTTCAAAGTTGAAGTAGGTCGGCTACAAAAGCAGAAGTACTTCTGCCTATTAAAAGAATTTATAAAAAAAAAAAAAAAATAGTTCAATGGGTCGAATAAGGTGAGCAGTGATCCTATTTGTCTCCCAGCCAAGGCTCACCATTCTATGCGATCTGTCTGCATTTCTCTCGCACACACATACACACACAAAAAATTTGCACAGCGCACTGAAAGGCCTGACTTATGACCTGCTGAATACAACCTGCAGTCTTATTCTAGGGAACACTTTGTCATATTAAGCCAGGCATCCAAACCAGTTTACATCAGTTTACTCAGTTAATCCATGTGTCGAGACATTTCTCCGTCTCTATAATTGGTTTGGTTTGGATTGTGGTCTGGGATTTTACTGGGCCACATATTGGGTCGCTTTGCTGTCAGGAGGTAAATCCGTGCCCTAGACTAAAGAACACTGAAACAGGTTTTCTTCTATAACTGGCTCCAATTCACACCAATGCAGTTCAATAGGGCTGAGGTACAAGCTCTATAGTAGGCCACTCAAGTTCTTCAACTCCAACACATGTTTTAGTTCATCCCCAAAGTGTTTAATAGGGATGAGGTCAGAGCTCTATAGAAGACCAATCAAGATATTTTACTACAAACCATATCTTCATGGAGCTGGCTTGTCATGCTGAAACTGCCTATTTGAAGTGAATAAAACATTTAATGCTAGTGCATCCAAAAACATCCCATATAACTGTTCCTTCTGATTTGTGGTAATCAGGGGGATTAACAACGCTCCAACAAGCAAAGCAATTTAATTCTGGTTTCATCCAACCAGACATTTTACCCACTAATTGTGTGTGTCTCTAACACACTTACTCATTTATTTACACTTATTTATACTTATTTTATTAATAAATGCCTTCCTCATGGTTTCTACCATTGATTTATTAAGCCCATCTTTGTGTGTCCAAACTATGGTTGTCTCATGAACAGATTCTCTCACTGAGCTCCAGCTCCTCCAGCGTTTCCCTTGGCCTCTTGTTTGTGTCTCTCTATGAATAATGTCCTTCTGTCCCAGTCACTGCAAACTTGTAGACAGCCTCCTCTAGTCAGACATATACCATATACTTTCCATTTTATTTTTATAATGTATTTTGGTTTTCAACAGGATGTTCAAAGTTTCAGATATTTGCATAACCAAACGCTAATACTTTTCAAAGACTGGGTCATACATTTTCTTTTCATACCTAAAAAGTCTTCTTGATATTTATTTATTTATTTATTTATTTATTTAGGTTCTATTACACACTCAGGAGCCTCTTAGAAACAGGTGCATTTTAAATCGAGACCACAGGTAGATTGCATTTTAATCCTACTTATTTTCTTATTTAGGGGAGGTGGTAGCTCTGCGGTTTAGGCTCTTGGGTTCCCTCTTGGGTCTGGTTCCTCTCAAGGTTTCTTCCTTTGCCACCTCAGGGAGTTTTTCCTTCCCACATTCGCCACCGGCTTGCTCATCAGGGACACACAACTTACACTTATAAAGAACATCTTATCCATTTTTATCACCACATTATCTGTGTAAAGCTGCTTTGAGACAATCTTCATTGTTAAAAGTGCTATACAAATAAAAATGAATTAAACAGAATTGTTATGGATTAATGGCATTTATGACACTTGCACACCAGACACACATACCACACAGGAAGGTTAAAACCGGTTAACAAGAACCTGTACTTCAAGATGTTTTCTACAGATACTCTCTACAATGGCCTGATATTCTCTCTCTCTCTCTCTCTCTCTCTCTCTCTCTCTCTCTCTCTCTCTCTCTCTCTCTCTCTCTCTCTCTCTCTCTCTCTCTCTCTCTCTCTCTCTCTCTCTCTCTCTCTCTCTCTCTCTCTATGTGGTCTGGCTCAAAGTACAGCATATATATTGTACCCCCCAAGTTATTCGGCTCCAAAAGTGATTGCTGGAACTATCGGGAAAAATACAGGTAGTTTTTCAGGGTTACGTTATACAGTACAAGAGTGCCCTCTACAGGCGAATCACAAATGCAATGTGCGTTTTTTTTTTTTTATTCATTTTTATTTACTTTTTTATCTAGTATATATTATTCAGTTATTGGCAAGTACGATCCAACCTAGTTTGGTAAATCTCTAGTGCAGTCAATGTTCCAATTTTTCTCAATTGTGTTCAAGAGGGTTGAGGTCCGAGGTTTATAGCTGGCCACTCAAGATCTTTTACTTTGGAGTGGAGTAAAGAAGTGAAGGAGTAAAGGAAGGAAGAAAGGAAGATTGAAAGGAAGGAAAGAAGATCAGAGCAAAATAGTGGATTTCAGAAAAACAATTCATGATCAATCTTCCTCCACTGTGCTGAAGTGTGTAAATGGACCTTGTTATCATCGTTTCACACTGTACAACATAAATGAGCAGGCCCGAACCGCCGAACTTGCTAAACTTCCAAACAGTCCTTTCTCTCAGCGACACACACACCCACACACACACACAAAATCCTTGGTAATTCCTCTCTCCTCAGTTGTGTATTAGTCTGTTTATTTGGACTACAGTCCACCATAGTCATTTCAATACCAATATCACATCTGTACTATATGGACAAAAGATTTGTACAACCTCAAATACAAAGAATATTGGTAGAGTGTATAAAAACAAAACAAAAAAAAAATGTATAAACTAAAATACAATGCAATGGTTTGCAAAGCTTATAAAGCCAGATTTTACTCACAAACCCGAAGGAAAATTCACCATTTTAAGAAAAACACTTCTCAAAAAACTTTGGGACAGACAACAAAAGGCTGCTATAATCAGAGCTCCGTTTAAAAGCCTGCATCTCTGAGAATATGGTGGTGCATTAGTGCCTATGGAATGGGCAGCTTTTACATCTGAAAAGGCTCCATTAATGCTGAAAGGTATATTGAGGATTTAGAGCAACTAACACTTCCATTCAGAAAATGTATTTTCCAGAGAAGGTCTTGCATATTTAGCAAGACAATGCTAACTGCATACTGCATCTATTAGAACTGCATGGCTTTATAGTAGAAGAGTCCAGGTGCTAAAGTGACCTTTCACCTATCGAAAACATTTAGAGAATCGTGAAACAAAAAAATGACAAAAAAAAAAGACCCAAGCAGCTAGAATCCTGTATCACTGTATCAGACACAAATGGGACAACATTCTTCTACGTAAACTCCACCAACTGTCTCCACAGTTCCTACATATATGTATACACACAGATGCCTCAAATAACAGCATTGAAATCGCTTCAATCTGATCATTGCTGTGTTTTTAGTAAGGTTTTTGCAACATGTGACCTGCAGATCAATTATTGCTAAGCCTGAAAAGTAAAGATGCTCTCATACTAATAGAAAGCATGACCAATCCAAACTATTAATATGCAACAGTTGGCGCTTCTTTTATAGTTTACTGGAGCACAACTTCATTCATCTGAGAATTGATTCCTTGTCAGTAAGCACTTTATCCTGGTCAAAGTCACAGTGGATTTCAAGTCTATCCCAGGAACACTGAACACTGGAAATACAAGCCAGTCGATTGCGTGGATTTACACACACACACACACACACACACACACACACACACACACACACACACACACACACACACACACACACACACACACAAAATGCTGAGAGGCAATCTAAAATATTCTCTAAATCCCCCTACCAGTATCTTCTTGAAGGTCTAAGGAAGCGGGAGAACACCCACATGAACACGAGAAACATGAGAACCACACAGTAGCTCAGATATGAAGCAGGGACCCTGGAGCTGTGAGATACCAAAGCTTACTGCTGCACCACCATGCAAATCTAAGTTATTACACAAACCCTTAATCGCACAAACCAAGACATACTGAAACCCCTTGCAAAGATTCATTTGATTGCAGTGCACATTAGCATAATTAATCAAAATAGTTTGCATCATTAAGCTCCTTTTTGAATTATTCAGTGCATCCTCAAGACCCCTCACACACACCCATGAGACATGCATGCACACACACATGCACACATTCTCCTCTTCATTCCAGATGTAATGTAATCCATTGTTATGAAGGAAAAAGAGGCGAGGAATGCACAGAGTTGGAAGACAGCATTCCTGCATCTGGAAGTGCTCAAACACACGTGTGTCCCCTTCCAGATTCCCCCCCCCCCCCTCTCGAACCCTCTCTGCTTTCCTTCTCCTCGCGTTTCGTCCTTCACCAAATGAAATATTGCAATCCAATCCGCTGCTCGTCTCTGATAATAAAATTCAGTGAAGATAGCGTCAGCACAGGTTACACATTTACACACACACACGTTGTAATATTATCCCACAGTTCACACACTGTCACATTAGTGCTAAATCATGCTCAAGTGTCTTAGGGTTAAATACTGAAAATGAAAAGCTGTAGCTCAAACATATAAAAAGCCATAAACTGAGCTTAGAATCGAACACATCAGAATTAAGTAAAATTCTTTTAACCCAAAGCATGCAAACAAATTGACCTCATGATACTGAACTTTATACTCTATATAGACAATTTGTGGACACCTGACCATAAGATTCTTTGTATTTTTTTGAAACATCCCATTCCACATTTAGCCTCCATTTTCTCTTACAGTAACCTCCACTAATCTGGGAAGATGTTCTACTGGATTTTGGCATGTGCTTGTGGAGATTTGATCTCAACAAGGATGGATGGACGTTCTGTGCCACCCAGATGAGGAAGACTTCCCTTTTGAGTCAGGTTCCTCTTTAGGTTTCTATTGAAATAAGATCCTGGATTACCTTCGCTTAAAGCTATAATGAACTACAATATGTTTTAACATCATCACAAAAGCAATGAGTCCAGGTAAAAGTTTTTCCTTTTATCATAACATATAAAAAATTACAAATATATATATACAGGATGTATATACTCCTTGAATTTTACATCCATAAACACCTGTCATGCCTTATTTGTGTTTCCTTTAATGTTTTAACATAAATTTTATTCCTAAAATCCTACGAAAGACAGCAAGAAAACTTTTTCTGCTTGCTTGAGCATGTCTCAACAGGCCCATAGTCAAATAAGTAGGAGCTGCTAACAGAGAAACAAAACATAAATCAATGATGTCAGAATAACAATAAAATGATATAAAAATATACATAAACAATAAATAAATATCGAAATTGTCAGCAATTCATGGCAAACTAAATTACAATACATTTAATGCTTCCAAAACCAATATATAAATTTGTATAATAAATCTAAAATAAATTTAAATATTATATTATATATTTACTGTTTTTTTTTTCCCCCTCATGTCACCTCAGGAAGTTTTTCCTTGCCATAGTTGACACTGGCTTGCTTATTAGGGATCAACTTACAATTATAAGAAGCAAAATATGGGCACTAAAACTTATACGTGCTTTTATACAACTTTATAACCTCTTTGTCTCTGTAAAGCTGCTTTGAGACAATGACCATGTAAAAAAAAAAAAGTGCTCTATAAATTACAATTACAGTGGTACCTCGACATGCGAGCGGTCACTCGGTCGATTTTTTGCTTTGATACGCAAGCAAAAACTTGAGATACGAGCTCGAGACGCCGCTGCAAGATGACGAAGCGAAGCCAGAAAGCGAAGATTGTGGCGAAAATTAAGATAAGCAAAGAAGAAAAAGTTTAGGGATACGTAGTGTACAGGAGTGATAGTAAAAAACGAGTTTTCACTCCGCCTCCACTTATCGCCTCTGTATTTAATAAAAAGGCTCAAGGTTTTTGATTCAACTGAATTTCAAAATAATAAGTCTAACTAAAAGGGCATAAAATAAAAATATCGAAACAAGTATATGTTAACACCAGCACATCATCACATCAATACTTCTCTACTCTTATTCTAAACTTAGAATACCTGTTATTTATCATTGGTACTGTTGATTAACACTGACCCTTAAATGCAGAAGCTGCATATGCACAAGCCTACACACCGACATATTTTGGGTACACAGCAGGAAGCAGAGGTGGGGGACCGCAATAGGGTAAAGAGGGAGATCAGGACACTATTTATATCACATGCAACATGGGGGTTTAATGTAGTGAGGGCAGCAGGAGTGAAAACAATAAAGTAAAAGAAGATTAGAGACTGTGCTGGTAAAACTATTTTACTTAAGCATGCTGAATGAACTATACATCCCTCCAAATGCGGAAACATAACTGACAAAAGAAAAAGTTTACAAATTTAAGTAAAAACTTTTTGACGTCTGCAAAACAAAAAACACACCAAATGGTGCACCTCAGTACTATTTACGATATGCCACACCTATTTCAATCAAAAGGTACAGGTTACCTCAAAAGTCTTTAATAGAGGCAGAACTTTCTTCTCCAAAGCCCATTGTTATGGATTAGCCTTCCATTTAGTGTTAGTAGGTATTGCTTCATTGGTAATGAAGCACATCTGGAGGGATCACAATTATAAAGTGTTTTGATGATGAGCTGGGATGTTGTTGTCTCCCCAATAGGAAGTGGATGGCTGTTTTATAATCCAGAGCTCCCTCAGAACTGTGTTACCTTCTGGCACTCCCTTTTAGTTATGCCGTTATTCATAATTTTGCTTGAACTCTGATCACACTGCACAGCGCTGAACGATTACGCTGCCTAATAATAATGTTTCTTTCTCTACATATGCTCCTGACGTACTAATGATCTTGTCCCCATCTGTGCTTTGGACTTGCCTAATCCATCCTGAACCACCAACTCTGGAAGTGCTACTCTGTGCAGCTGAGGATGGATCCACATGAACAGCCATCTATGAGGTTACTCAACCCAGGAATTATAAGGACAGCTTTGGACTGTAATTAGCACAGATTGTACCGGAGTTACGATGGTTTGATTTTTCGATCTTATAATGACAATAGTGATACGACAGGAAATAGGCTGCTACATTTGCAGAAACTACTAACATTTACATATGTGTGGTACAATAAGGATGAAAGAGTGCATCCCCCCTTTAATCGTGAACCAGTGCTCAGCCACGCACCCGCTGCCACATACACATACACACAGAAATTACTCTGAAATATGTACTGTAAATTAAATTATTAACAAATTTAAAAAAATACTGATCACCATTATTTGAGATTTCTGGGTAGGCTAGGTCATGTCTCGACTTTTTTTTTTTTTATTGTGTTGGGTTCATCGGAAGCATCTGCATCGTAAGTTGGGGAATACCTGTATAAACAAACAGTCTACTACAATGACAAAGTATCCTAGTATTCATCTAGTATCTAGAAATAAACAGTTGATAAGGATGAAACTATAATGTATATACATTTGGGGTCACCTAATTGAGGATGGGTTCACTTCTAAGTCTGGTTCCTCTCAAGGGTTGTTTTTTTTAAGGATAAAGTTTCTAATTTAGGGGCTTAAAGGGACTAGTTTGCATATTTGTTTTTTCAATCTATTTATTTCTGTAAAGCTGCTTTGGTACAATGTGCATTGTTAAAAACACTATACATATAGAACTAAATTGAATTGAACTTGAATTAAAACAAGAGCTCAAGCAACTGGGTTTGAAAATCACGTAGAAGTACGTGGAAAGACTGAGAACACCGAGAACACTACAAATTGCAGCGATCATTAAACTGCTGCATACACAAAGTCACTTGGAAATTAAATATCAATTTTTCAAAATAATATTTAAAAAATATTAATATCAATATCAAAAACAAAGACATTTACATTTGGAAGATGCCCTTATCCAGTGCGACTTACATTCATCTCATTCATACAACTGAGTAGCTATGGGGTTAAGGGCCTTGCACAGGAGCCCAGGAGTGGCAGCTTGGTGTGGATGAGATTCGAACTCATGACCTTCAGATCCAAAGTCCGATGCTTTAACCACCAAGTCTGGTTATGATGATTCAGGGCAAGTAAAAGATGAGATTGGGCAACCTTTTAGACTCCAGTAGCTAAAAGATGTATTAATCTAAATTCATAGCAGCCTGAAAAAAATGTATAAATCGAAACATCCACTTGTGGCCAACATACTTTATTCAGTGTAATAAAGCTTTACTTTTAGCTTCTAATCAAAATTCAATACAAAATATACAATATGTTGTTTATACACGACAGACTACAGTGCTTACAAGCCAGTAGAATTGATGGCTTTTATCATATGAAACTCCTCTGGCGACAGTAGAGTAGTGAAGGTGAAACAGCCCTTGCATAAGGTTAGCTCAACCTTTGACATTTCCTCCTGTTACACAGAACCGCAGGATGTGGGATGCTGAATGTCACACACATGCACAGTTGCGTGTGGATGACACCACAGCAAGTTCCTGTCTATCATGCTTGCAGTCTTTCTGTGCCAGAACTCTTCTTAGAAAAGGCATGAATGTGCGTCAGAGTCAAATACCTGTACCTGGCATTTTCACTTAGCAACAGAAAAGAGGCTAAATATCGAGATGGCTGGCGCACCCGACTAGGCGATCTCCAAAGAAAAGCAAACGTGAATAGATGACCAAATGCAATCTGAAACCTTTGTTGTATATTGTGAGTGATTGAGAGAAATAAAGAGGATACAAAAACTGCTTTGCCCACTGTTTCAGCACTTTGTGACTGAATGTAGGTCAGGCACAAATCTGCTGCATGAAAAGTTATGGCAGTGTTGTTCTTGGAATGATTGAAATATGCAAAAGGAGCACTTTAATCAATCTGCATATTTTTTAGAATACCATGAGTTCCAGAGCCCAACCTCAGATTTACAAGAAATTCAACTTTGAGATTAAACTGAGGTTATCACAAATGTATGTAATTTATTTTTATTTAATTTAAAGCTGTGGCTATTACATAACTAATCATTCACACAAACACCCAATTCCATTACATGAAAAAAACTTGGTGGTCAGAAAAGGATCACAATGGCAACTCAAAATGTATTAATCTGCCAATATCCTTACTAATTAATAAAATAGGTTATGTAAAAAGCTTTTATTTCATAAACCGTAATTATTTATTCATTATATTAGTTGTATTAATTCATTTGTTTATTTACTGTCTATAATTACAGTCTTTCAGCTGCTCCCTTTAGGGGTCGCCAGAGCAGTTCCATATCACTCTACATAGCAGTCCTCTACATCTGCCTCTTTAAAACCAACCATCTGCATGTCTTCACTCAGCACATCCATAAACCTCCTCCTTGGCCTTCCTCTTTTGATCCGGCCTGGTGGCTCCATCCTCAGCATTCTTCTACCTGTATATACCATGTCCTCCCTCTGCACATGTCCAAACCATCTCAACCGCACCTCTCTCACCTTGTCTCCAAAATGCCCTACATGCACAGTCTCTCCAATAAACTAATTTCTAATCCATCCCAGTCCGTCCTGATGAAAGTCTCAGCATCTTCCACTCCTCCTTCAACAACCTCCAGTTCAGTTTCCTGCCTTTTTTTCAATGCCACCGTTTCTAAACCACATACCAGGTCTTATACACTTTTCCTTTTACTCTTGTAGTTACCCTAATAAATCAACGACTGTAGACAGAAAATTTATCAACAAATATAGTCTACACAAAATACAAACTTTTTGTTGATCAACTAACATACATGTACAAAATATCCACGTACAACCCCAATTCCAAAAAAAGCTGGTAAACTGTATAAAATGTCATTTAAACAGAATGCAAATCTCATAAACCCATATTTTATTCACAATAGAATATAGAAAACATATCAAATGTTCAAACTTAGGAAATGTTCTATTCATTTTTTATTTGATTGCTGCAACACCTTAACAAATATGAACAGGCAAAAAAGTCTGAAAAAGTGTAATTAAAATTTAACAATTGGAGAAACGTTTTGCAACTAGCAAGGTTAATTGAAAACAGGTCAGTACGATGATTAGGTATAAATAGTGTATTTTAAAGAGGCAGAGTCTCTCAGAAGTAAAGATGGGCAGAGCTTCACCAATCTGTAAAATGACTGTGCCTACAACATGTGGAACAATTTCAGCATAATGTTCCTTAACATACAATCGCAAAACAGTTAAATAACTTAGCAGCTACAGTGCATAATATCAAAAGTTTCAAAGAATCTGGAGAAAAGCCTTGCATATTTGAGCAAGACAATGCTAACTGCATACTACATCTATTACAATAGCATGACTTTGTAGTAGCACCATTTAAAAACATTTGCTGCATCATAAAACAAAAAATACAACAAAGGACACCCAGAACAGTGACACGGATGACTCGGGTGAATCAAGTGAACCAGGTGACTCAAGAGTCATCTAACTCAATGGAATCAGGTGAATCAGGTGACTCAAGTAACACATGAATAAACTGCCATGGGTGTTTGTTTAGTCATTTCTCCTTCTCTCACACTCACACGCGCTTCTCCTCCCCGTGATGAAAAGATGGACAGACTTGTTGGACTGTGTCATGCTCGCAGCTCGCTCAACCCCTGTGATGGCCGCCAGTCTGTGAGCATCGTAGCGAGAGTAAAGAGCCGTGCTGGTGAAGGAGGAACTCATTGCTCCGTCAGAGCCGCCGACCTGCAGCATGTTACACACCTCGCTGTAAAAATGAGCGTACGTGGGTAGAGCGTAGAAAATCACATTCTGGATTCCTCTAATATGTGTCTGATACAGGACTCTAACTGTTGAGCAGTTAGAGTCCTGTATCAGACACATATAGGACAACATTTCTCTCACAAAAATTCAGCAACTGGTAATTTCTCAGATGTAAACTGACAAAAGACGTGATGCTACACATGTGCCTGTTTCAACTTTTTTGAGACCTGTTACAGCAATCAAATTCAAAATAAAAAAAAATAAAAAAATTTGAGATATATATATATATATTTATACACACACACACACACACACACACACACACACACACACACACACACACACAGTATACATACATACATATACACACAGTATACATACATACACATACACACACACACATACACATATATATATATATACATATATATACACATATATATATATATATATATATATATACACACACACATACACATACATACATATACATATATATATATATATATATATATATATATATATATATATATATATATATATATATAAAATGTATGTATGTGTATATGTGTGTATATATATATATATATATATATATATATATATATATATATATATATATATATATATATATATATATATATATATATATAAAAAGCTCAAATACCACTGACTGACTCACTCACTCATCACGAAATCTCAAAAACCACTGAACGGATTGCAATGAAATTTGGAACATACCTTCCTCTTGGGTCTTAGGTGCTCACTAAGAAAGGGTTTTGAAAAATTCACCCTGGATCGCGGCTAACTCGCGAAAAACACGATTTCTCACGCATTGTAAACTCTTCAAAATAACATTACGGATCCTAATGAAACTTAGTACATTGTTTCTTATTAGATGTTAGATGCACGATAAAAATTATTTTCAAAGTAGTTTGCCCTGTATCGGTACTACAAAGGGGTAGTACGTTATTTGTTGACGTTACGTTCTGATCTCTGATCATCCAGTCCTGCTCAGTGCTTACTGCTTATTGCCATATTGCTTAGCGTTCTGCCTTCCGTAGCGAAGCACAGGTACTTTCAGCTAGTATCAGTCAGTGGTATTTGACCTTATATATATATATATATATATATATAAATAAATATATATAAATATATATAAAAGGTATGAAAACAAGAAAGGTAAGGAAGAAGACAGGGACAAGGAAGGTAAAAGAAAGAAAATAAACAAAAGGAAAGGAAAGGAAAGGATTAAAAAAAGGAAAAGAAATTTAAAAAAAAAAAAGGATAGGAGAGGAAATTTTTATTTTTTTTTTAAAGGAAAGGAGAGGAAAACATACAAAAAAGGAAAGGAGAATAAATTATTAAATATAGGAAATTAAAATATAAAAAAAAGAAAGGAAGATATGACAAATGAAAGGAAAAGAAACCATGGGAAAGAAAAGAAAAATATATATTAAAAACAATAAGGAAAATATGAGAATGAAAAGGAAAGGAAATTATTTACAAAAAAAAGTAAAGGAGAGGAAATTATATAAAAAACAAAGATTGGAGAGGATTTAAAAAAACAAAAAGGATAGGAGAGGAAAAAGGAAAAGGAAATTATAAAAGGTAGGAAAGGAAAATATGAGAAAGGAAGGGAAAATAATATTTATAAACAATATTTAAACCTCAACATCAAATTATAAAAAAAAAACAAACAAACAAAAAAAAAAAAGCCACGAATAAAAACAGCAATAGAAAACGCAAAACAACAAATACTGATGTACATCGGTGCACTACTTAGTAAACTAAGATTGGAGGTTTGACTGCAAACCAGAGCGCGCGCAGGCCGTTACTAAGCAACAGGCTGAACTGCAATTCCGCTTTCACCGGTACACTGTATCGGCAATATCTCACTCACATACTCAGCTTCCATTCAACACGATGGCGGCCCCCATCACTAATTCACCAATAGTAAACATGGCCAAATTAATGCCACGATCGTGCATAATGCCATTCTAGCAGACACAATACTACACACAGTGAATACGCACGGCTTTAAGAAAGCACGTGGGCAGTTTATTCCGGTCAGCGCATCTGACACCCGTCAATCCAAGTGATTACTGGCACACACCACCACACACACCGCACCACACCTCACTCACCAAGCGGATCTGGTATGGAAATAACCCGAGTCGAGACAGTTGCACGACGGGGAACAAATGAACCACAAAATCTGCGTGTAGCGCGCCGTGTAAACTGCGCTGTCATTGTGTTTCTGTGTCTCCGGAACGCACGGTGTTCATGCTCCAGCGGGTCTCTTGTCATCATCAGGAGCCACATATAAAGGCGTCTTGCAGGGACATTGGTATTAGCATTGGCACTGGTTAGGGACTGGAAGGCTTGATGATGCATGTGCATTATGCACGATGTGTTTTGCTTTCTACAATTAGCACGGCGGCTCTATATTCAGCCTGCTGCTCCGGCGAAAAGCCCGCTATTAATAGTAGACACGCAAAAGCCCGAGCATGTCTGAGACCAGAGCAGTGATCGCACCCAACTCACCTAAACTGCCGGCGAAACCGTCCATTTTCAGCGTAGAACGATTCCTGGAGAGACCGATTTCTGCGAGAGATGAACGTGGGGCCTGGAGAACCTGGCGCTGGGGAAGGAAGGAGGGATAGAGGGAGGGAATATTACACTACACGTTCTCCCCCGAATGGTTCGATCGTGCTTGAATTTGGGAAGGAATTCAACCAAGAGGCGATGATGCTCCAAGCTTGAAAAGGCCAATGGATCACGGCAGCGCCGCTGAGAGCCTACACGAGCGCAGCGCGCAGCACCTCCGGATCTCAGCTTCGAGCTTTCCGCGTTTCCGACTCCGCCTGCTTGTGGCGGGAGCTTCCTCCCTCCCTCTCCTCTCCTCTCCTCCTCCTCCCTCGACTCTTACAAGCACGCACACACGCCTCGACTTCCGCAAACACGTCCCGCTTTACCGGAATAATTTACCGGGGAAATTGAATCCAGACGCCTCTGGTTGGCTGCAAGAGCTCCCGGATGACGTCTGTCAAATAGACAAGTCCCG
The DNA here is from genome assembly GCF_946808225.1 of Silurus aristotelis. NCBI lineage: Eukaryota > Metazoa > Chordata > Actinopteri > Siluriformes > Siluridae > Silurus > Silurus aristotelis. Next base: position 11,682,803 of record NC_139577.1, on the reverse strand, counting down.
CCTTCAAAGCCTCACGCAACGCCCACATTAATAGATCCGCGATATTGCGACTCGCTCAAATACCCGCCCACTTTTGTACAGACCACGCCCCGAAAATCTGTGATTGGCTGGTTGGTTAAAAAAGCTCCCGGCTCACGCCTGTCAAATAGACGTGTCTTTAAAGTCCCGCGTTCAAAAACTCATACCACACCCACATTGATAGAGACGCGATATGTCGGCTTGATCAAATCCCCGCCCTCTTTTTTGATTGTTTGAAAAGCCAGCAGCGTGTATCCGCTGTTCTGTTTTTTGTCATAGCGTGTGTAAAGTAAGATCAGGATGGTTCACTGCTGTGCATCCCCTCTGACATTTCTCACATTTCATATTTTAGTCCTGAAGTGGGTTTCGGTGTGGCATGCATGGCTGTAAAGCGAAGCACGAATAAGGTAAAAAAGTATAAATCATGGGAGGATCGTTTGCCAAGCCAGTGTAAATCAATTGTTTTCATAGTTAGAAGGCTTTTTGTTCCTTTCAGCCTAGACTTCAGCAGGCATGTATGTGAAAGGAACAGAGGTGATGAGGAGGTGATGGGTAAGTATGGCCTTAAGGAGAGGAATGTGAAAGGGTAGATGGTGGTAGATTTTGCTAAAGGATGGGAATAGCGGTGGTAAATACTTATTTTAAGAAGGAGAAGCATAGGGTGACGTATAAGAGTGGAGGAAGGTGCACACAGGTGGATTATGTCCTTTAAAGGAGATGCAACCTGAAGGAAATTGGAGACTGTAAGGTGTTGGCGGGGGACAGTGTAGCTAGACAGCATCAGATGGTGGTCTGTAGAATGGCTTTGAAGGTGAAGAAGAAGAGGAGGAGAGTGACGACTAAAAGAAGAATAAGATGGTGGAAACTGAAGGAGAAAGACTGTAGGATTAGATTTAGGGAAGAGGTCAGAGAGGGGCTCAGTGGTGGTGAAGAGGTCCTGGATGATTGGGCAACTACTGCAGAAGTGAAAAGGGAGGCAGCTAGAAAGGTACTTGGTGTGACATCTGGAAATAGAAAGGAAGACAAAGAGACGTGGTGGTGGAATGAGGAAGTGCAGGAGAGCATAAGGAGAAAGCGGTCGGCAAAAAGGAATTGGGATCGGCAGAGAGATGAGAAAAGTAGGCAGGAGTACAAGGAAATGCGGCAGCAGGTAAAGAGGGATGTGGCGATAGGCAAGAAAAGGGCATATGAGGAGTTGTATAAGAGGTTGGACACTAAGGAAGGAGAAAAGGATTTGTACCGATTGGCCAGGCAGAGGGACCGAGCTGGGAATGATGTGCTGCAAGTGAGGAGAGTGTGTTGAGAAGATGAAGGGAGTATTTTGAGCAGCTGCTGCATGAGGAAAATGAGAGAGAGAGGGTTGGATAATGTGGAGATGTTAAAGCAGGAAGAGGATAGGATTAGTAAGGAGGAAGTGAGAGCAGCGATTAAGAGGATGAAGGGTGGAAAGTCGGTAGGACCAGATGACATACCAGTAGAAGCATGGAGATGTTTAGGAGAGATGGCAGTGGAGTTTTTAAAAAGATTGTTTAACAAGATTCTGGAAGGTGAGAGGATGCCTGAGGAATGGAGAAGGAGTGTGCTGGTACCGATCTTTAAGAATAAGGGAGATGTGCAGACCTGCAGTAACTACAGGGGAATAAAGTTGATCAGTCACACCATGAAGTTATGGGAAAGAGTAGTGGAAGCCAGGCTGAGAGAAGAGGTGACCATCTGTGAGCAACAGTATGATTTCAAAGCAAGGAAAATCACTACAGATGCAATTTTTGCTTTGAGAATTTTGATGAAGAAGTATAGAGAAGGTCAGAAAGAATTGCATTGTGTGTTTGTGGATTTAGAGAAAGCATACTACAGGGTGCAGAGAGGAGTTGTGGTATTGCATGAGGAAGTGAGGTGTCAGAGAAGTATGTGAGGGTGGTGCAGGACATGTATGAGGACAGTGTGACAGCAGTGAAGTGTGCAGTAGGAACGACAGACTGGTTTAAGGTGGAGGTGGGACGCATTAAGGATCGGCTCTGAGCTCTTTCCTGTTTTGCAGTGGTTATGGACAGGTTGACAGATGAGGACAGACAGGAGTCTCCATGGACTATGATGTTTGCGGATGATATTGTTATTTGTGGTGAGAGTAGGGAGCAGGTTGAGAAGAGCCTGGAGAGGTGGAGGTATGTGCTGGAGAGAAGTGGAATGAAAGTCAGTAGGAGTAAGACAGAGTACATGTGTGTGAATGAGAGGGAGGGCAGTGGAGTGATGCGGTTGCAGGGAGAAGAAGTGGAGAAGGTGAAGAAGTTCAGGTACCTGGAGTCATCAGTGCAAACTAATTGAGAGTGTGTTAGAGAAGTGAAGAAAAGAGTGCAGGCAGGGTGGAGTGGGTGGAGAAGAGTGACAGGAGTGATTTGTGATAGAAGAGTATCTGCAAGAGTAAAAGGGAAAGTTAATAGGACTGTGGTGAGACCTGCGATGTTGTATGGTTTAGAGACAGTGGCATTAATTAATAGACAGGAGGTGGCGCTGTAGGTAACAGAGTTGAAGATGTTGAGATTTTCATTGGGAGTGATGATGACGGACAGGATTAGAAATTAGTTTATTAGAAGGACAGTGCATTTAGGACGTTTTGGACACAAGGTGAGGGAGGCGAGATTAAGATGGTTTTTACATGTGCAGAGGGGGGACATGGGGTATATCTGTAGGAAAATGCTGAGGATGGAGCCACCAGGAAGGAGAAAAAATAGAAGGCCATAGAGGAGGTTAATGGATGTGGTGAAGGAAGACATGCAGGTAGTTGGTTTGAAAGAGGCAGATGTAGAGGACAGAGTATTATGGAGACTGATGATCCGCTGTGACAACCCTAATGAGAGCAGCCAAAAGAAGAAGAAGAAGAGAATCCTGGAGAGTTTCCCCTGAAACCATCCCGCATGCAGTAAAAAAAAAAAAAAAAGTAACTAATAATATAAAACTATAATAATATGAAGTAGAAAACTAATCTATGTAAATAAAATACAAATAAAGACATTTCTTATATTTTATTTATTGTTCATGACAGCTGTAAAGTGTAGTTTGTGTTCTTTTTCTGTTACCCTGATGTGGCTCCTGACATGCAGACAACACTACAAGAAGGGTTTGGGCTGTAATACGAGATATGACAAGTGTGCCATGCAGGAAGGCAGAGCAACATACTCAGCTGAGCAGCAAGGTATAGTAACGTCTATTGTGGACCAAGAAGTAGAAGTGATGCCTATGACAAGGATCTGGTGTTGTGCCATCAGCAAAGCTGGAAGGCAGAAAAAGAGCAACAGCCTAAGTGAGGAAAGGCAGGTGGTTTACGGATCCTGCCTGGATGGAAGCCTGTTGCCTGTACACTTTTAGTCATCAGGTCTCCATAAGAGTTGGTTCAGGATGGCCTCGAACTGGGCAAGCATCCTCTGATTGTGTTGGATCTGCTCCTCCTTGTACCACATGCAAAATAAAGTCCACTGCATCCATCCTTATAATATCAGTGCAGACTTTTGTCATGTAAGGTGGTGAATGCGAATGTAGAGTTTTACTGTGCACAATGTGGAAAAAACAACTAAGGCCACAAGACGTTACAAAACACACAGACTATGAGCAAGACTCTGGCAAGCACCAAACAGACATGCATCAACAAAAACTGCCCAAACAGAAAAACTGGAAATTAAACAGTGTTGGTGATTAATATGAAACAGAAAACAGGTGTGTGTGGTTTGTGACATGTGACATGCAGCTGAGGCTGGTAAGTAAAGTTCTTGTCCTTTTTTTCCGCTCTCCTGACAGAAAATCGAATATGTAATTTGCATATGTTTATTTCATTTGAGTTGTAGTTTCCTAATGTGCAATGTGGATGAAAATACAAATAGCCATAATATGAATCCTTTACAGACTAAGTACACAAACCATGTAGTAAAAGTTGAGATACACTAGATAAAATATTACTTCAGGAAAATTAAAAGTGTTTACTTTAAACTTTCACTTGCATAAAAGTACAAAAGCGTTCAAATGTATTTTCCAAAAGTATCCAAAGTACTGTGTTTTATTATGGCTATGATGTTCCTATTATAATTTTTGTCACAAGACTCTTTATTAATCAACTCAGTTTATGTGAAAAGACTCTAATGTTACTCTCAGCACAACAATATATTAATAGAATGATATTAATGTGTCAAACATTGATTAATATCTATTACAATTATCATGAGCCCAAAAGTTTCTTTTCATCTTCTTAAAAATAAATCACACAAATCAGGCAACAGGTGTTGTGGCAAGTTAAATTCAGGAGTTTCTTCCATCATTTATTTCTCTCAAAATGTTCTGCTTGCTGTTGAACTGATGCTGAACTGTATGTTGGCGCTTAGTAGATACCACCAAGCGCCAATCAAAACAAGTTCAAAACAGAGTGCGTGCTCTACCCTGATTGGTGGCTTGCTGCTTGCTTGACCAATTACATTAAGTTTTTATCCACTCTAATAAAAATGACTAATTTTGCAAAATGAAGTGGAGTAAAAGTAAAAGTTTCCCCAAATATAAAAATATATAGATACAGATACGGACTTAAGTACAGTAACAAATTACATTTACTTTCTTACTGTCCACCACTGGTCCTTTAATAACTAGCATCACCCAAACTTTTATCATTGAATAACTAAAAAGTAATGCTAACATTGTAGGTGCATGCTTGCATAGATTAGTCTGTGGTAATGTGCTGCTCAGAAGTACAGCATATGGCATTTTTATTAATAGTTTTTCTAGTGGCAGGCTGTGCATTTAGTACCTGGGCCTTTAGTGGGGACTTACCCGACTTAATTCACCTCTTAATACCACCACTATCACGTCACAATTATACAAACCATCAATACTATACAAAAACACAATATAACAACATGTGCCACTAGAGAGAAAAAGGCATTTCACATATGGAGGGTGAATACCATTTTTACTAAAGAAGCTCCAAACCTCTACACTACCTACATCATTTGGAGCAGTTCAGAATCAATATTTGTCTAATAACATGACAAAACCATAAACATTTAAATAAAAATACAACCTACTCACTAGAGATGCAGACTTATAATTTGCACCGCTTCTCAGAAACAGATTTATTTCTAATAGAGACTAAGGTAAAAAGGCCAGCACTACAGACTTTGAAGGCCCTGGGCAGATTAAATTGACATGGCAGCACATAGAGGCTGAAATCTGGACAAAAAATCTAACATCCACATACACGTACTCGAAGCAGCAGAGAAACGCTACAAAATGAAGAGAATAAACTGTTGGGAATAAATTAATACAATTTCATAGAACAAATATAAGAATTTAGATTGTAAATGTAGGTCAGTGTTTCTGATAGTGTTTAGGCCAGCAGAGAAGACTTTGCTGGCCCTGACCGTCCACCACTGAGTTTTTCCACAAGGTAGATTTTATACAAGGCCAGCAACTGGCCTTGTGAAGCAGTAATGACCACCCTAAGCCTTCTAAACTCATGTAAGGTTTTTTTAGAATGGCATTCTTTTGACCCCTAAACTCAGAGTGAATGTAAAAAACCCATCTGATGTATTGAGATGTATAAAATCTATTAGATCTATTAAATTTTTATTAAAAGTTTGCTTAATTATTGTTCAATAAAATTTTGGCTATTCCCATAATTTATTCATTTTCTTAATTTATATATTTAATGTATTTTTTTTTTTTATTGTGATTATGAATTTTCTCTCATATAAAGTGTTTCCATGTTAATAATTGTCTTTTTTTGACTGTTGCAGACTGTAGTTAAATGTAAAATAAGGTCAAATTCAAAATGAAAAATAAATGATAGCTGATTAAAGCTGATGACTGATAAGATAAGATAAGATAAGATAAGATAAGATAAGATAAGATAAGATAAGATAAGATAAGATACGATAAGATAAGATAAGATAAGATAAGATAAGATAAGATAAGACAGAACTTTATTAAGCTCGAAGGAAATTCTTGTACCAGAGACAGAAACAAAAGAACATATAATAGTTATAGTAAACATTAAAGTTATAGTTATAAAAAATAAATTAAAATAAAATTATAAAAACTATATTGCCGATGATAATGTGAAGATATTGCACATAAAAATTTTAAATTATTAAATTATATTGTACATGATATTGCCGAACAAAAAAATACAACTACAGAGGTAAAGCTAGTGCATCTATTGTTTTTAGACTATTAACACTAGCCCACTAATGACCACTAGCCCTTCTCCTTACAAAAGGGGGAGGAGTTATAAAGTTTGATAGCCACAGGAAGAAAAGACCTCCTGTGAGGTTCTGTGATACTTCACGGTGGTTTGAGTCTACTGCTGAATGTGTTTCGGTAGGTCACCAGTGTTGCATACAGTGGGTGGGCCGTATTGTTAAGAATCCTGAAAAGTTTCTTCAGCATTCTCCTCTCAGGTACCTCCACCAGAGACTCTAGCTTCACTCCAATGACAGAGCCAGCTTTCCTTATAAGTTTATTGAGTCGGTTGGCATCGGCTGTCTTTACTCTGCTACTCCAACACACTACAGCATAGAAAATAGCTGTATACTCTCCTTCCTGACCATTCCTGATACAGCCCACAATGGCAGAGTCATCTGAAAACTTCTGCAGGTGGCAAAACTGTAAGCGGTACCTAAAGTCAGACGTATAAAGCATGAACAGAAAGGGAGACAGAACAATCCCCTGAGGAACTCCTGTACTGCTCACTATCATGTCTGACACTGTGTTCATCAGCTTCACATATTGTGGCCGACCTGTAAGGTAGATAGTTGTACAAGTCACAAGTGTACTTTCCACCTGCATGTCCAGTAACTTGTTGTTCGATAGAGCTGGTTTTAAGGTGTTAAAGGAGCATGAACAGTCAAAGAACATGACTCTCAAAGCTGCCTGCCTCCTCGAGATCTGTGTAAGCTCTGTGTAGCAGGAAGATGATGGCATCCTCCACACCGATGTTAGGCTGACAAGCAAACTGCAAATGGTCCAGTGATGGTTCAACTACTGAACGGAGGAGTTTCAGGACCAACCTCTCCATTGATTTCATGACATGTGAGGTCAAGGCCCTGGTCTATAGTCACGGTATACACATGGATGTTAATTGCAAACTCAAATGCAAACTCAAACTCTGGCCAGATCTGACAATCCTTCATGACTGGCAGATATATCATTTTTGAAACCATGAAACAAATGGCGTTTTATACTAAACAGGCTTCAACTGGCAGAAAAAGAAAACGCAACACTGCAGCTTTGCTGCTGAGGATACATCTGCTTGAGAGATGTTGTCTGATGGAGGTTGGGGTTGATTTCTGCAGGGGATGCAGGAAATGGGCATTAGGAAATGGGTTGCAAACAACACATTTGGATTCTATAAGAAGACATTTATTGAGGTGTTTTTTTATGGGGATACTTCAACTTTTTTTTTCTCTGAGCAGCTAGCAGATTCTTCTGGGTTAAGCAGTTGGGGCAAAATTGCACAGACAGTGGAAGACATAATGAGAAAAACACCAGTTTGTCTGCTATGCAATAGCAGCCCTGTATAGCTCACAGACACCTCAGAAGAAGACAAGGCTGTGTTTCTGGAAGTAGTAAAATGGTAAAAGCCTGGGTTTGCTGTGTTTGCTATACAGGAATGGCCTGTGCAGGGACATTGGGAAACCAACGGTTCTGCTCGTAATCAGGCTGCCGAGGATTTCTGCAAATGTAAGGGAGCTTTGTAATGGCCTGAGTGGCCCTATTGAGTGTGCACACAGACAAGATTGTTCTCTATTAGTGTGCTTCGGGTCAACAGGGTGGTTTTTCACTCATATGTGTGTGTCATTGCAGAAAAAAACTGTATTGTCAGCATATGGCTTTATAGCGAGACCCTCCTGTCTCAGCCTCTCTCCGACTTCCTGGCAGTGCTTGACCTCTTCTTCAGCAGCTCAGTTCTGCCAAATGCACAGCCAGACAGACAAAGCACTTCTTCATCTTTTCTCATGGAGGATCAGGAAGGGGAGAAAGTAGGACAAGAGCAGTCTGTCTTTTTTGGGTCCTAGTTCAGGGCCTGACAGGGCAAGACTGTGGTTTTTCTGCTGCTTGCAACTTGAGATAATGATGACCTTTATTAACTGCTATCATGCATGAAATGTCTCACACTGAATCATGTTTTTTACTTAATCATTAGTGGTTAGTCTGATTAACATTCGATTTGTATTTTTATATCTTCACTGCATTTTTCATGAAAAAAAAAATACTTTTCTTGGGCAAAGAAAAGTCAGTGTTGTCGAATTTTGTGTCAAATTTTACATAATTTTAGTCATTATCAGAATAGTACTTTTGTGTACAAGAAAACGTTATGAGCGAATTTCCCCAAACACTAAGGACACAAGGATTCTTCATCATGGCATCTCAGGGAGTTTTTCATTGCCACAGTCACCAATGTCTCACGCATTATGGACAAATTACAATTATAAGTAACACACTTATAGGCACTAAACTTATACATTCTTTTATATAACTCTATAACTTTCTATAAAGATGCTTTGAGACAATGTCTATTGTTAAAAGTGTTATACAAATCAAATTTAATTGATTTATTTATATATTATTTAATATATAAATTTAATATTTTGCCAGTTTGCGTTTGCCCCATTTTTAACCAGGCGCATAATGTTTTTAATCAAATACATGTTGCACTAGTTACAACATCCCTCAACTAGTTTATAGTGAATGCAAACATTATTATATTTTACATTTGTTTCAAATGGAGCAATTCAGCTTCAGTAGTGTTATAGTCACTGTTCCAGTCTGTGGTGGTGAAGCAGGAGTTCAGTCTGTTGATGAAACTCTTCATTTACTGCCTAATCAGTGAACCTATTCTCACCCATGCACCAAAGTTGTCACAAGTGACTGAAAGAATAGAGCTGCAAGAGCAGCTGTTGGAAATAAGGTTCCTCTATAGGTCTGCTGGCAGAGCCATAGATTAGACACCCAAAGTTGGTTGTAGATGTTCTTCCTTCAATAGTGTAGAGAATGCAGTTTCAAAAGACAGTTTACCACCACTGAACTGTTATGAAAATATGATTCAAGATTCAGTGTCATATGTACAGAAAATGGTTTGCTAGACCATACAAAGACATTCTTGATTAAATCCTCCAAACAACTTCGGAAATAAATGATAAAGGACACAAGGAAAACAAAAGACATAAATGGTTATTCACTTTTTTAAAGAGGTGTAAGGATGTATGTGTGTATGTTATGAAAACCTCTGTTACAAGACTTAAAATAAAGCTCTGATCATTTTTATACTAATTAACATAGCTCAATTTGATTATAGTATGGTGTCACCCAGATGACGGTTCTTACTCTGGATTTCTCAGACAGTGTTGCCTTGACACCATCAGCTCTGACTTGCTTATTAGGGATAAATGTACAATAAAAATATTTAAATTTATATCCAGATTTCTGTACAGCTACTTTGTGAAAATAACCATCATTAAAAGTCTAAAACAGTTTTATGTTGAATTGAGAATTTGTTTATTTGATGGAAATATCTAGTTGAGTGTGGAATGTCATCCACTGTAGAATGAGATCTCTGCATTGGGAAGTAATGTAGTACAAATACTTTGTTAATGTACTTAAGTAGATTTTTCTAGTCTTCTTCTTCTTCTTTCGGCTGCTCCCATTAGGGGTCGCCACAGCGGATCATCCGTCTCCATACCACCCTGTCCTCTACATCTGCCTCTTTTACACCAACTACCTGCATGTCTTCCCTCACCACATCCATGAACCTCCTCCTTGGCCTTCCTCTTTTCCTCCTACCTGGTGGCTCCATCTTCAGCATTTTTCTACCAATATAATTCATGTCCCTTCTCTGCACATGTCCAAACCATCTCAATCTCGCCTCCCTCACCTTGTCACCAAAACATCCTACATGTGCTGTCCCTCTAATAAACTCATTTCTAATCTTGTCCATCCTCGTCACTCCCAATGAAAACCTTAACATCTTCAGCTCTGCTATCTCCAGCTCCACCTCCTGTCTTTTACTCAATGCCACTGTCTCTAATCCATACAACATCGCAGGTCTCACCACAGTCCTATAAACTTTCCCTTTCATTCTTGCAGATACTCTTCTATCACAAATCACTCCTGTCACTCTTCTCCACCCACTCCACCCTGCCTGCACTCTTTTCTTTACTTCCCTAACACACTCTCCATTACTTTGCACTGTTGACCCCAGGTACCTGAACTCCTCCACCTTCTCCACCTCTTCTCCCTTCTCAACCTGCTCTCTACTCTCACCACAAATCACAATATCATCTGCAAACATCATAGTCCAGGGAGACTCCTGTCTGACCTCGTCCGTCAACCTGTCCATCACCACTGCAAACAGGAAAGGGCTCGGGGCCGATCCTTGATGCAGTCCAACCTTCACCCTGAACCAGTCTGTCGTACCTACTGCACACTTTACTGCCGTCACACTGTCCTCATACATGTCCTGCACCACCCTCACATACTTCTCTGACACACCTGACTTCCTCATACAATACCACAACTCCTCTCTCGGCACCCTGTCGTACGCTTTCTCTAAATCCACGAATACACAATGCAGCTCCTTCTGTCCTTCTCTATACTTCTCCATCAACATCCTTAACGCAAATAAGGCATCTGTGGTGCTCTTCCTCGGCATGAAACCATACTGTTGCTCACAGATGGTCACCTCTTCTCTCAACCTGGCTTCCACTACTCTTTCCCATAACTTCATGGTGTGACTGATCAACTTAATTCCCCTGTAGTTACTGCAGGTCTGCACATCTCCCTTATGCTTAAAGATCGGTACCAGCACACTCCTTCTCCATTCCTCAGGCATCCTCTCCCCTTCCAGAATCCTGTTAAACAATCTGGTTAAAAACTCCACTGCCATCTCTCCTAAACATCTCCAAGCTTCTACCGGTATGTCATCTGGTCCAACCGACTTTCCATTCTTCATCCTCTTAATCGCTGCTCTCACTTCCTCCTTACTAATCCTATCTACATCCTGCTTCACATCTCCACATCCTCCAACCTTCTCTCTCTCTGATTTTCCTCATTCATCAGCTGCTCAAAATACTCCCTCCATCTTCTCAACACACTCTCCTCACTAGTCAACACATTTCCCTCTCCATCCTTTATTGCTCTAACTTGCAGTACATCCTTCCCAGCTCGGTCCCTCTGCTTGGCCAATCGGTATAAATCCTTTTCTCCTTCCTTAGTGTCCAACCTCTTATACAGTTCCTCATATGCCTTTTCCTTGGCTTTCGCCACATCCCTTTTAACCTGCTGCCGCATCTCCTTGTACTCCTGCCTACTTTTCTCATCACTCTGTCGATCCCACTTCTGTTTTGCCAACCTCTTTCCCCTAATGCTCTCCTGCACTTCCTCATTCCACCACCACGTCTCCTTGTCTTGCTTTCTATTTCCAGATGTCACACCAAGTACTTTTCTAGCTGCCTCCCTCATCACTCCTGCAGTAGTTGCCCAATCATCCAGCACCTCTTCACCACCACCAAGCCCCTGTCTGACCTCTTCCCTGAACCTCACACTACACTCTTCCTCCTTCAGTTTCCACCATCTTTTTCTTCTTTCAAACCTTACTTTCCTCCTCTTCTTCTTCGCCTCCAAAACCATCCTACAGACCACCATCCGATGCTGTCTAGCTACACTGTCCCCCGCCAACACCTTACAGTCTCCAATCTCCTTCAGGTTGCATCTCCTACACAGAAGATAATCCACCTGTGTGCACCTTCCTCCACTCTTATACGTAAGTAAATTTTTCTAGTGTCAGTACTTTATTTTTTACATATTTAATCTCATTAATTACATTTATTACACAAATATCTGTACTTTTCACTTCTTACATTTTCTAACCAGGTTTCTTACTTAAGTTTTCTTACGGCATTATTTGATGAGGTTAATATTGATGCTTCTGCTAGAGCTGATGTATGCCGGCAGTGCAGCTGTGGCTGCAGTCAAATAAGACTTGCTGAATTGCATTAGTAATAGTATTTGATTCCTGTCTGTGATGCAGAGCTCTGTTATACTGCATTTCTGAAAAATAATGATGTTTTCTATAGCTGTGGCACCATAATGATGGCATTAAGAGGTGTATTGATTTAGGCAAGACACCACTAAAAGCCACGCATCGCCTGCCACTGACAGTATTCTCAAGACAAAAGAAATCACATAGTTTGCTTGGGAACATGGGGGTTAAAGGTGTTTGGGCTGTCCTTCTAAAAAAAAAAAAAAAAAAAAAAAAACCCAGAAGAAAACGTATTAAATGAATGAAATAAGCCATTAATTAATACTTGTAACTATATACATTATCAGATAATAACACAAACAGAGACACTTCGCTGAAGTAGTCTGTTAGGGTACAGTGTTCATCAGTCCAAATTTGTGTGTATAGAATAGAATATGTATTACGTGTATAGGTCACACAACAACCACTAGAGGTCAGTGTAGCCTATTATATGCAATCCTACTCCAGGGTGAAAAGTCTTTAAAAAAAAAGACTCAGCTGGTTTTCAGTAAAAAATCTAGTGGAGCAACTTCTGAGAAGAGTGGAGGGCTAAATGTGGAATGGGATGTTTTCAAAGCGCAAATATATCACATGGTCAGGTGACCACAAACTTATGTAAAGTACATTACTATAGCTACAGCTTATATTAGGCATCTAATAGGCATGTTGCATTTGTTGAGAGTGTTGCTGCTTCCTTTAACCTGGAATATATTCTTATACAGCGCTGGTAGAATTTCAGCCACGTTCCATTCAAAGCATTGACAACCTTTAATCTGTTTCAAGACTTTTAATAGGCTAGACACTGTATCTGATGAGTACAAAAAAATATTTCTAGCTGCTTTGTAGTTTCAATAATTTAATTGTAGTTGCAATTATTAAATATTTACCTACAGATATTACATATTGTCATGTATTGTATTGAAGAAAGCATTATTATTGCTTTTTTAATAAATTGGTAAAAAGGATATTGCAGGAAAAGGGCCTTGTTCAAGGGACTTGTGGCCTTCTGGTCCAATGTCAAATGCCTTAACCCTTAAACTACCACCTGTGTACCAACACAGCTTGTTCATAAACTTGTTTACAGAGTAATGGAATTCAATAAACTTACAGTTTATCTTAGTTGCTTTGGAGCATTTCTCAAATCATTCTTAATATTTGCAAACCAGTTAGTACATTTCTCAAAACTATTTGTACAAACAGCACAACACGTTGGATTTCTTGCAAAAGCCTGTACTTTTCTTAAAATCCATAGTTCATCTCTCAAAAAGTATTTGTGTCAATAAACATTAACTCCCATCTGAATAACAAGTACTTTTGTCATTGTTTACAAACAAGATCGTCAAAATGTTTAGTCGTGTTGTCAGTATGAACAGTTTCAGGATTTCCTGATGCAAACTATGGCTTGGATTACAATGATACACAAGGCTGAATTTCTTCTGTATGGTATATGTGAATTTTAGCATAAATGTATTTATTTGATTGCATTTTTTATTTATATTGATTGCAGAACGAAGAGGATTCACACTTTTACTGTACTGTACTAGTGTTTGTTCATTTCTTAGTTGTTTATCTATCCGAAATTTCCCAACTGTGGGATGAATATATCTTTTCAGAAATTGTAATTCTGTGATTTGCTCTGTCTGTAAACACTCGCCAATTGAAGGTTCATGAGATTTACCTTTGACCTATTTTAGAGAACTAGTTGATTACTGGTTGATTTGATGCTGTACACTCATCTTCATTAGTGACATTCAAGATTTATTTGCACAATTCATCAAGAAACTTTCACAAAAATGTTAAATAGGAATTTGAGGTTGACAAATTCTGACAACTGGTTTAACCATTTTGCATTCAATGACTTATGACTTTTATACAAGTGGAATAAGTATCAAATATTTTAATTTAACATGACAAAAGCAACTGATATTATAGTAAACAGCAGACAATTGTAAGCAATCGAATAAATTAATGTACTAAAGCATTTGCAATTTGATCGAAGCAACAAGAAATGTTTTAATTATGTGGACAAATGACTTAATGATGTGGAGATCAAACAAGGAGTTTTAAGAAACGGAGAAAACCTAAAAATCTGAGAAACGCTCCAAAGCACATGAGGAAAACTGTAATTGTTATAATCAAATTTTTTTGTTCTAACTGTGTTCACTTTTTTACTAACCTAGAATCAAAGCTACACGTTTACTAACTTGTAAGTTGTAACTCTAAGTTATTTCAGCAATAAACATATTAGGAGTGTAGTTTTATCCAAATTCTTTTCAGTATAATATTCCCTGTGTTTTGATTCAAGCTTAAGTCATCGAAAGGCAATGCCACCAAATACTAACAAAGTATTTGTGAACATTCTCTCCTGCTAAAAATCTGATATAGTAAATAAATTTGAAACAAATTTGCCTCTTAGCTATTATTTTGAAACAAGCTCTTATGAAAAAAAAAAAGGAATGCAACAATAGATTTATAGCAACATGAAATTTGTGGAGTTGTAACGAATTTAGTTTAAATGTCTTTTGCCAAATAGTATGTTCAATTATATTCGGTTTGATTTTATTTTATTTGTGTAATGTTGTTTACAATGATCATTGGCCCAAAGCAATGCATTTTAGCATCATTGGCCCCAAATATAAATTTCTGCATCATAAATGTGTCCATATATGTTTACCCTATGAGCAAAAAAAATAAATCTCTGAGAGGGTATAAGAAAGAAATCTTATAAAACCAGACTCAAATGGGAACCATTCTCATCTGGGTGACATATAATGTCTGTTCATGTATGCAAAACTTTGATCACAACTGTTTTTTTTTTTTTTTATGTAAGACTGTATGCTGTTTGACAGTAAAAAAAAATTATTTTTGATTATTTTGTATTTTCTTTGTATTGTCTGGGCTTAGAAACAAGTGCTTTTACTTTAAATGGAGGCGTAACAAGCATTAATAAAATAAAACACATTTCAGATATCATAATATTTGGCAACTTTAGAGGGATAAAATACACACAGATCATTTTAATGGTTTTAATTTTGCATTCATAAAATGGACTGAAGCATTTGTATGTAAACACTTGTTATAGCACTTAAAATATATTTAGTATTCAGTGTTAGTTTAAAATGCATGGAAGCATATAGCAAAAAAAACTTGCTTTGCTTAAACATTATTACAACTAATTTAATTATATCTGAGTTTCATATTAAGTATGTTGTAAATACTATTTTGGGTACTGATGAAAACTTGACAAATGTAGTAAATAGAGAATTGAAAAATCCAATTTGTATTTAATGTGTGTGTAATTAGTTACATTAAAAATGTTATTTTTGGTGACTATTTAGCCAGCAGTAATCTAGATGGAAAGATTACTCCTAGATGGTGTTCAGAAAGTTGTATTCCTCCTTCCATGTAATATTCCACATCGCCGCTCTCACTGAGCCTGCAGTTATCCAAATATTATCCATTCTTGTAAAAAAGTTATTCACATCATCCCAGACCACATTGATAGCTCGTTACTGACACGCCATCCTAACACTGGTGATGATGCTGATGGTAATTACATGGATGTGGACGTGGCAGCCAGTTGTGTGGACGTGCTGAAGGAGGAGTCTCAATGGACGTTGTGGTCATTAGCTGTGTTTTCATAACCTCATTACACTGCCATTCTTGACTGGGTTGTAAGTGCAGTGTGGAGGTGGGAAGAGATTAGGATCGGTTTACACTCAACCCGTTGTACCGCGGGGAAATAGGGAGGGAGCGGGGAAGCTTTCTTTATTAGCAAAGATTGCCACACACATGGTAAAACCCAACCGGCATACCAGAGATTAGACCTGAAACGGGAATGTCATTTTGTTTCACTTTTCATACTCTGATGATAACTTGAGTAGACAGCAGCTTTCAGGGCCCTTGTATTAAAAGTATGTTAATGTATTAGAGCTATGAGGAGAGAGAACGTATCCGTGTGTGGATACAGTGTTCCCCTCCCGATTTACTATTTCCTTCATTTACACACAACCTTTCTCAATACTTGTCATTTTGAAGAAATTCTCAGTACCTGAAATAGTACCACCTATTGTGTTTTCCCTCATTTAACTCCAGAAGAGTACCTGAAAATCATACTTGAGTAAAAGTAGAGATACCTTACTGCAGAACTTAGTCCATTACAATTTAAAAGTCACCGATTCCAAAATGACGAGTAAACTTCCTAGAGTATCTGATTTGAACAGTACTTGAGTATTTGACTCATATTGAACATAGGCTCAAAGATTCACTATTTCTCAGCACCAAGACACACTATTGAAAAGCCAAAAAACGTTGATTTGTGAGGTTTTTGGCAACCTTCTAGTTGGACTGAGTATCAAAGATATAAGCAACTTTTACTCTCTACTGAACATCATTTATGGTTCAATAGATGTACTTTTTGCTCCGCTATATTTTAATTGACCATGACTTTTACAATTACATTTTGTACCACTTTTTAAAAAGTAATTAAAGCTCAAAACTCCCCTACCCTCATCTGCTGCCTGTAAGCTACTTTTTGGCACCGCTGGCCTTATTTTCAGTCCAAAAAGAGCTCGAACAAATTCTAAAAACTTTGAGAATCAGCTTTTGTTGAAGTTGAATAAAAATATTGTCTCTTTTTGAGACTGAGAGCTGCATCAAAATCACATTTGTTTTTACTTGAGCTAAAATTATTTACTTTCATTTTTACTTTTCCATTAAATACTAATGGTTCTTTTACTTTGTGACATAATACTGTCATTTTATTTGTAAATTTAAAAAATCCCTTTTTGAAAGATTTACTCCTTTTTTTTTTTTTACAAATAGTTGTTTCATTCTGGCACGTTGAAGAGGCTGTTGTGTTGATTTCGGTTAAGTACAGTAACAAAGTGCATTTACTTAAATACTTTACTCAAACACACTCATCTGAATCTATTTCAGGCTTGTTGGTTACAAATTTGGGAAATGGATGTCCATGCTTTTTACAAACAGTCCCTCAGCACCTTATGTCCCCAACTCAGACTTTTCTGTAAACACACTTGCAGTCTCGCTCAGTCCTAGACAAACACATATGGAAGAGTCATATCTCTCTCTCTCTCTCTCTCTCTCTCTCTCTCTCTCTCTCTCTCTCTCTCTCTCTCTCTCTCTCTCTCTCTCTCTCTCTCTCACATGCCTGCTGAGAGAGCCACATTAGCGGATGGATAGATGGAGGGCAGATAAATGAGTGCGAAGCAGGATGGAGTCATTAAAGATGTGTTGATGGAGGGAGTCTAAATTACAGCAAGGTGCTGAGAGCCTGTGAGTAGAGCTGGAGGAACTGGAGGACAAAAGAGGCCCAGTCATGGGGACATTTTTTCCTTCCATCAGTCTATTTTGTTTACATATATGCTCTAAATCACTGCCATCACTTTCACCAATAGAATACTTCATCAACATTGAAGACTCTATAGTTGAAGGCAAACGTCTGCATCCTCAATAGATTTTTTTAATGTTCATAAATGTTTAAGGATCCACTAACTGCAAAATTGTTTAAAAGGTACAGGTTTAAAATACAATATTTATATTGCATAATAAATATCTTAACAACATGATTCCCAGCCCCAAGGATCTAAGCAATAACTAAGCATTTGTGTCTTTTGTAAGTTGTAATATTTGCTGTAGTAATTATTTTATCATTATAGCTTTTAGTCTATCTGGTTATATGTACAGAATGGGTTTAATCCAATAATCAATAACTTGCAAATAAGTAGTAATGACATTATATAATAAAATCATCATTTTAAGTGAATGTTTAAAAACAAAAAGCATCAAATTACAATGTATTTTTTTTTTAGGTGATTCTATACATTTGCTTGACGTTGTTTGAGTAATTCCTTAAATATATATGTTTACTGTAATGGTCAAGACTGGGTCTTGCTATTTTTAAAGGGGATCTTGGCTGGAACAATTTTGTGAACATCTATTGAAGCAAATTGTTAATTGAAGGAATATAAAACACACACAATAACACACAATCGCATGTTTTGTAGCTTTAAGAAATACTGCAATGCCTGAATCTGAGCAGGCATTTAAAGAGCCACAACTGCTGCTTATTTGAAGACCAGCTATACGAAGTGGTCTAGCAGGCAAAGCAATGGGTTTCGGGGATTTAGGAAAGATCAGACTAAAAAATCAGGAATGAAAACCAGCGATCAGCAACACCCTGTTTCATCTGACTCTGACTATAATGATAGCAAGCACCTCATTACTAATACTATTCTCAGAATTTCTCAGCAAATCTTCTTCACCTTAAATATAAAGACACATTTTGAATCACTGTCAAAAAGATTTTAGAGGACACAAGGAACGTGTGCAAATGTAATAACGCCAAAGGTTTAGATATACTCATAGATAAATGTTGTAAATGTAAAGGCATACAATGGAACATACCAAAAGTCTATTTTTTTCTGCTTCAACCACTGTTGATGTGAAACAAACCAGACAAGAAAGAGGGAGGTGAATAAAAAAGACAATGTCTGTTGAAACTTCCACTGGATGGCAGAAAAGAGACATATAGAGGATTGAATACATGTCAATGTCTAACTAATATATAATAATGAGTGCCAAATTTGTGAGAACTTTTAAATAAATAGAAAACTTTAGAATTTTGAATGAAAGTAAAAATAACACTGTATGGAAAAAAGTTATTTTTTTATTTTTTTATGTTTGTTGAAATTTAAATGTGATTTTTTTAGAACATCCCCATTTAGTCCCCATTTGCTGATTTAATGACTTCTACTTTTTTGTGAAGATGTTTCACTAAATCTTGGAGTGTGCTTGTGGAGATTTAGGCATTAGTAAGATTAGGTACTAATGTAGATAAAGGTATTTAATAGTCTTGAGGTCAGAGCACTATAGCAGGCAACTCAAGGTCTTCCAGTGCGACCAATGTAAACCATATTTAATTCAGTTCAATTAAGTTTTATTTGTATAGCACATTTAACAATGAAACAGCTTTAAAGAAATAGAGGTTGTAAAGAATAAATGTTTATGTTATATACCTTAAGTTGAGCAAGCCATTGGTGATAGTGGCAAGTAAAAACTCCTTGAGATCACATGAGAAAGAAACCTTGAGAGGAATCAGACTTAGGAGCATTTCTGAAATCATCCTGAATACTTGCAAAAAAGTAAGTGTATTATCAAACAGCACCAAACATCGGATTTCTTGCAAAAGCCTGTACTTTTCTCAAAATCCTTAGTTCATCTCTCAGAAGTAAGTATTTGTGTCAATGAATATCTTATTCCCATCAGAATAAAAAGTCCCTTCGTCATTGTTCACAAACAAAATCATCAAAATGGTTAGTCATGCTGTCAGTAGGATGGCGCACAGCTTCAGGGATTTCTTGATATAAACTATGGTTTGGATCACACTGACTGAAATGCAAAAAATTTTAATTTCTTCTGTTTGGCATCTATGAATTTCAGCAGCACAAATGTATTTATTTGATTGCATATTTGATTTAAATTGATTGCAAAAGACTGGACAGGATTCACACTTTTACTGTACTGTACAAGTGTTCATTTGTTTCTTAGTTGTTCATCCATTTTCAGGATTTATTATTCTACCTTTTGCTATGTCTGTATACACTCTCCAATTGAAGGTTCACAAGATTCACCTTTTACCTGATTTAGAGAACTAGTTGATTATTGGTTGATCTGATGCCACTTACTCCCCTTTGTTAGTGACATTCAAGATTCATCTGCACAATTCATCAATTCAAAAATTTGTTTAATCAAAAATCAATTTACCAAAAAAAGTTTAATAAAAATTTTAGATGACAGATAATGACAAACAGGTTTAACCATTTTGCATTCACTGACTTATGCAATGAACTGATGCTAAGATGTTTTTGAGGTTAAGACTATTCAGGTAAAACCTGAGAAATGCTCCAAAGCAACTGGGTGGCACAGAATCTCCATTTACTACAGTTTTAAAATTGTTTTTGAGGTCTGCTGTTCAGTAAGCTGTTCAATGATGGGTGCATAAATGCTGTCCATATCATCCTCATAGTTCTTGAGTTGCTCAATAACTGCATGGATCTTTAGGCTGATGTGGAAACATCCCCAGCTGCACAGAGTGTCTCCTATTGAGAATAACAAGATCCAGAGATAGGTCACTGAATTGTGCGGAAAGGGATTTTACTGGTCACTGGTACCTCAGGAAAGCAAGAGAGAGTAAGAGAGAGAGAGAGAGAGAGAGAGAGAAAGAGAGAGAGAGAGAGGAGGAGGAAAAGGAGAAGGAGAATGAGAAACAGGGAGAGAAACATGGGTTATTAAGTATCCTTACTAATACTTGTAATGTACAGTGTGATCAGGGTGCACATGACAGCATAACTGAAAGAAAGAGCCAGAAGGTAATACAGATATCAGATAATAAAGGATCTCTGGGATAAGAGACGGCCTGCCACAACACGGGTAACAAACCTCAGTGAATGCGTGGCGAAGAATCACATATGGCTTTAAAAGTTAGATGCCCTAATACTTTTGTCAATATAGATAGATAAATGGAGACAGACAGACAGACAGACAGACAGACAGACAGACAGACAGACAGATAGATAGATAGATAGATAGATAGATAGATAGATAGATAGATAGATAGATAGATAGATAGATAGATAGATAGATAGATAGAGCCTTTTTTAAATGTAGACCTTGAATAATCTGTAATAAGATGAAGAAAAAGAAAGATTGAATTGGCCTTCTTTCTCATCTTTTTCAATATCTGTCTCCCTCTGATTTTCAAAGTTTGTCATCCTCTACTGCCGTTGCCAATCCACCCTGTGTCTGATCAAACTTCGGCGATAATCAGAAAAATGCACATTCAAAGCATAAACGAAGCGCAGATTTCTGGTGCTAAATCATTTCCAGCTGTACGTTCCACCAAGACAAGCACTGACACACTGAATAAAAGAAGTTGAAGAGTCTGTTTATAAGTTAAAGATGTGATTTGATCAAAAGAGCAACTGTCAGAAAACTGAGTAATGTACATAGCATGTCACAAGAGATATGGAAGTCATCAAAGCCAGTTCAAGGTCTATGCCATGCAATATGCATGTATCAGAATGAAGAGTTTATCTATGTACTGTGTGGAGGTGCAATGTGGGTTAATCCCTGAGGTGTGAGGTGACTGACCTTGCTGTAAAGAGTGTGTTGCTGATGGATAAACTGTTCCATTTGCTGTTCCATTCTGGTGTAGGAGTCGTTTTGCATTTGCCTGACGGTTCTAAGAACATATTTGCTTTATAAACCTGGGTGAACACATTGGCTCTGTTTAAATAGGATGTGACCAGCTGCAGTTATTGTATTTAAACTCATTTGAGTAATTTTCCTATTTTTGACACACTTTAAATCTGCTAATCAGGTGTGACATTACCTAACATTAACATTATTAACATTATGACATTATAACATTATGACATCATAATGTTATAATGACATCATAATGTTATAATCATACAGCACCAAGTAAATATTTTGTTCTTAAAGTTTATGTGTTAGAAGCAGGAAAAATGGGCAGGCATAAGGATTTCGATGAGTTTGACAAGGGCCAAATGGGCAAAGGGGGACCAACACAATATTGGACAGGTGGTCTTAATGTTATGCCTGATTGGTGGCCATAAAGTTATGTCTGGTGTGTAAGTCTGGTGTATGTGTAAGTGTAAATGCAGTGCCATTGTTAGATGAATCACAAATACATTTGAAATGTTTAGTAAGATAGATTTGATAGGTAGAGCCAGTATGGCAGGCCAGTTATGAAATGTAATGATACAATCAGTCTTTTTTTTTAAATAGCCTTTTGGATAAGTCACTCTTTAACCCTTTAGGGGGAAATGCACAATTAAAAGGGCATTTTATGTTAAACAGCCACAAAAAGCTTTATAATCAGAATCAGGTTTATTGGCCAAGTGTGACACACATAAGGAATTTGTATCCAGCTGTGGTAACTCTCAAAATTACAGACATAAATAACAACACTATACATTTAGCTTATAGACTATACAAGACAATACAGATTTAATAAGGAAGGAGACTATACAAACAATACAGATCTAATAAGGAATCAACAATATAAAAGGTATATGACAGATCAGTAATGTACATAAAGTGTGAGAGTGCATGGTAGTGCAAATAGCAGTAGTGTGCATCACATAAGACATAAACACATAAGCAGTGTGGAGAATAAAGCTAGCAAACATTAATAATTGCCCAAATTTACATTAGATATATATATCTTACATACATCTTAAAAAAAAAAAAAAAAAAAAAAAAATATATATATATATATATATATATATATATATATATATATATATATATATATATATATATTACATTATATATATATAATCACAAAACCCCTGTTTTATCAGTTTACATTGGCTCCCAATTAAATCTTGCATTGATAATAAAATACTACTACTGACATATAAAGCACTTAAAAGTCTCGTGCCGCAGTATCTGAATTAACCTCTGTACCAATATGATCCCCCATGCATACTTAGATCAAAAGGTGCAGGCTATTTGTTGGTACTGCAAATAATGAAGACTACAGCCGGGGGGCAGATCTTTCACTTATAAATCCACACAGTTCTGGAACAGCCTTCCAATTAATGTTCAGGACTCAGACACAGTCTCAGTGCTTAAGTCGAGGCTGAAAACATATTTATTTAGTCAAGCCTTTTATCAGTAGATTTTTCTTAGATAAAGGAGCAAATCTGGAGGGATCATGGATATAGAGTGTCCGTTGAACTGGAATATTTGTATGCTGTCATCCCCTCACTCTCATGCATTCACTCAGGTTTGTTGACCATGGTGTGGTTGGTCGTTTCTTATCCCGGAGATCCCTCATGTCTGTGTTACCTTCTGGCTCTTCCTTTTAGTGATGCTTTCATAGAGAGTCTTGCTGGAATCCCTAACCGCACAGTGTCCTTAACTTTTATACAACAATAAGGATAATATTGTTAATTATAATCCATTAATAATCCATATACTTTTCTCCTTTCCCTCTCTCTCTCTCTCTCTCTCTCTCTCTCTCTCTCTCTCTCTCTCTCTCTCTCTCTCTCTCTCTCGCAGTTAAGTTAAACATGCTCCTGAGGTTCCAGTGACCACTGATCTGCCCACTTTATCCCTGCCTGCCTCTGGATGGTGTTCTCTTCGATTGTAGGCCACCCTGTGCAGCTGGGGATGCTTTCACATCAACGCCCTGAGATCCATAAAATTACAGAGTAAGAAGAGGAGCTTTGAAGATTTGGATTTGGATTTGAACTGTAGTTAATGCCAACAGTCTGCTACACTGACTCAGGACTACAGTCTGCATCTAATCTCCATCACCGCACACTCCAACTTCGTTCAGCTGTAATAAATGGACATTCGATGCCACCCAGATAAGGCTGGGTTCCATCTTGAGTAAGGTTCCTCTCAAAGTTTCTTCCTTATGCAATCCCCAGGAGTTTTGTCCTTGCCACAGTCAACACCGGCTTGCTAATCAGGGACAAACTTACACATAAAGAACATCTTACTCATTCTTTATCACCACATTATCTATGTAAAGCTGCTTTAAGACAATGTTCATTGTTAAAAGTGCTATACAAATGAAAATATATTTAATTTAATTGAATATATACAAATTTATTGGGACACCTGTCTTTTTGACACAATTGTATAGGATTTGTATAGTTTTTGAAAATAGTCACCTTAAAATCCCAAGTAGACCCAAACCTGTCAGCATGACAATGCCACTGTGCACAAAGCAGGCTCCATAAACATATACTTTACATGGGTTGGAGTGGAAGATATCCTGCTATAGAGCTCTGATCTCAATCCTGTAGAACACCTTTAGGATTAATTGGAATGCTGACTGCACCCCAGGGCTCCTCACTTCACCTACATCAGAACCCGAATTTAATAACACTTTTGTGGCTAAAAGAGCACAAATCTCCACAAAAAAAAATCTAGTGGAACATCTTCCTGGAGGAGTGGAGGTTATTACAACAGCAAATGGGAACTACATGTGAAATTAAATGTTTAAAAATTAAATAAGTGTTCACAAACGTTTTTCAATATTAAAATAAAATCATAAAACTGTATTAAAAAATACATTGATGAAATTGAAATTTAAATGGCAAACAAACAAACAAATAAGCAAATAAAATTTTTTTTTTTGTCTACAAGCCTTTTAAGAGGAAAACATGTGCTCTTACATTTGCTTAAAAGATGAAACACACCAGAAGTTCTCCAGCACTAGGACTAGACCTGCCTCCCTCATCTATCAGCTCAGAAATGTAAACATCTTGGCAGTACTGGTGTCTGGTGACCTTCAAAATCAGTGAGCATGATGTGGCCCCTCTTTCTCCCTGTACGGTTTTAAAAAAGGGCATAATTTATACATTTATGCAATACTTATAAACCTAATCTTGGTTATAACTGACCACCCAATAAGCTATTACTTTACACCACAGACCGTATCAATTTGCCTGGTACAAAACAGGCATGCCTAACACAAGAGCTCTACTTAAAGAAATTATTGTACCTTTTTTTTACAATAAATATTTTTCAACAAATGTAACATATGTTTATGCTAGCAGAAACTCAAGCACCTGCTGAACACTTCTGTTAGCATACACTGTTTTTTTTTTTTATCTACGAATGATAAACCTCATAGATCTCATTTGTGATCCGCATATTTTATTTGGCACATGTTTTACGCTGGATGCCCTTCCTAACGCAACCCTCCCCATTTACCCGGGCCTTGGGACCGGCACTAAGAGTGCACTGGCTTGTGCATCCATAATGGCTTGGTTGATAAACCTCATAGATATACTGCTTTAATAATAAAACAATTAAAGTACATCTAAATTCAGACCGCATTTGTAGAATCAAGAACCAAAACCTAAACTTCGTGAAATGTCCTAGTTATCCACCAAAAACAAATAAGCTAACCAAAATGCTTCATTGACTGGAAAATGAATCATAGAAAACAAATAAAATATTAAATTTGGTGATTGGTAAATTCACCTGACATGACCCCTTGCTTTCTCTGCAGAGGTTTAAAGAGTTCCTGAAAATCATACTTGAGTAAAAGTATAGATACCTTAATGTAAAAGTTTAAAGTCACCAATTACAATATGACTTGAGTAAAAGTCTTAGAGTATCTGATTTAAATAGTACTTTTACGGTATTTAAATCTTATTGAACGTAGGCTTAAAGATGCGCTAGACCTTCACTCCAAGACACATGTTACTGAAAAGCCAAAAACAGTTGATTTGCGAAGTTTTATTTCCTAAAATGCGAATCAAATTGTACACCTCAACACTGCATTAACCAAAACACCACAGAGTCGACAATGACAAAGAAAAAGAAAAAATAGTGAAGCAAGCTTTTAAAAAGGGATCTTCAATTACCAAATTAAATTACAGTGTCATGTAACAAATTAAGAAAAAGTATTCAATGAACATAAGTAAAACCAAATATTCAGAGCTGACTGTAAATTGATGCAACTCTCAGTCTCAGAGAGTGGCAATATTTCTATTCATTATTGTCAATTAAAATATAGTGAAGTAAAAAGTGCATCTATTTAAACATAAATGTAGTTGAGTAGAGAGTAAAAGTTGCTTATATCTTTGATGCTCAGTAAAACTAGAAAGCAGCCCAAAATTACTTAAGTACAGTAATGAAGTGCAATAACTCAAATACGTAATTTACACCACTGCTTATACTTTGACCAATACTTAGAGAAAGTCTAATACTTAATTTAACTGAGGCATGGGATGATTTTATTGAGTGACTGTGATGGCCAGGTGGATGCTCTTACCAGTCACTGTAGCTTTCAGGTAGCTGGAGGTGGAGGTTTTTAAATCCAGACACTACCAATATCATCATCATTATCATTATTGTCTGAGTGCATAGTTCATCCCTGTAGTTCAAACTGCAGGAAATGGGGTGTTCTGCAATGTGTGTTGAGACATGATCAAGTGCAAATCCCATGCTAATTCCCTCTTTCCTTTACACTGTGGACAAAACCCCTGATCAAAGCATGGCCTCACCACTGCTTAACAAACCAAAGTGCCCCCAACGTAAACAGGAAAGTTGGCTTACATGAAACTGGTGAATCATTTTCCATGTTTTCTCTTCAGCCATAGCGGTTCTTACATAAACAGCAGTGTTGGGTCTTGCTTCAGGACAATACCCAAACCCTGTTCCATAGACAGAGATGAATGGGCAGGTTGTTTGTGATTATTGTGTGCTGTGTATAATGTTCAAACAGAATTACTGCATACATTTTCTAATATCAAAACATTACAGCAGTAATGGCAATGTGAGAGTACACATGGAAAAGAAAAGTATAAAATATGCATATGCTATATAAGTATAATACAGTAAAACCCCATTATTGCTCGTAGGTCCATTTGCTCGTATATTCGAACTAGTTTTCCCAATAAGAATTAATGTAAAAGTGATGTAATCCGTTCCGAAACCTCATTCGATCGCTTATTTCTGCACTTAAAAAGTATTTGTAGCCTATTTTAACAAACAAATACACCGCAAATTACCGCGATGTAAACATAATTCGAGCGACACGAGATCAACTAAGCGGCTGAGGCTACCCTCAGCCGAAAGCGGGGAACCGCCAGCGTGGGTTTGCTCATGCCTTCGAAATTTGCTCACAAAATAGGGTAAAATTTTGCAAGTAAGGCCACTAGTATCTTCATTTGCTTGTACTATTAGTTGCTCGTACAATAGGGTTTTACTGTATAGAGATAGAACAAATATCATAACACCAACAGGATCACATATTTTGTAGACTGCGAAATGTTAATCCTGAAAAAAGGACACAGACAAAGAAAAAGCGAAATTAGTGACATTTATTTTTTCGGTGTTGTATGCTGATCAATCTTTTAGTTATAAGCCGAGAGCTACTGGAATTTCTTTTTTCAAAACAAAAACCACCGAAAGCCAAAAGGTGATCAAACTAATGATTTGTCAGTTTCCAGATGGGAAAACCCAACCTTTCTGGACCACCATCAACTGCATAACATGTATCATTTGAATGTCAAAGTTATCAGGTCTTTGATGGGATGTTTAATAGATTTTCCCTTAATGTTAAAAAAAAAAAATGTTTTACTCTATTTCCTTCAAGACACTTCTGCAAAGTGGACTTTTTGTTCTTTAATATTTACACACATCATGCTTGTTTTAAGATACACATACTTTCCTATCCCTTTTAAAACTACACGATCACTTTTTGGGAAATGTATATTCAGCTCTGTGCATGCATACTGACATATCAAGTCTGTTATTCCTTATGTTTTTGGATTTTAAATGGTTTCTAAGGTTCTTCTCCTTTTGGCTGCTTCAGTTAAGGGTTGCCACAGCGGTTTATCCGTCTCCATACCACACTGTTCTCTACATCTGAGTCTTTTAAACCAACTGCTTGCATGTCTTCCCTCACCACATCCATAAACCTCCTCCTTGGTTTCCTCTTTTCCTCCTTCCTGGCAGCTCCATCCTCAGCATTCTCCAACTGATATACCCTATGTCCCTCCTCGTCACATGTTCAAACCATCTCAATCCATCAACATTCTCAAAGCAAATAATGCATCTGTAGTGATCTTCCTCGGCATGAAATCATACTTTTGCTCAAAGATGGTCACCTTTTCTCTCAGTCTGGCTTCCACTACTCTTTCCCATAACTTCATTGTGTGACTCTTCTTTTTCTTCTTCTTCTTCTTCTTCTTCTTCTTCTTCTTCTTCTTCTTCTTCTTCTTCTTCTTCTTTTTCTTCTTCTTCTTCTTTTTCATTCGGCTGCTCCCATTAGGGTTGCCACAGCGGATCATCCGTCTCCATACTACATTGTCCTCTACATCTGCCTTTTTCAAACCTGCATGTCTTCCCTCACCACATCTATAAACCTCCTCTTTTGCCTTCTACTTTTCCTCATTCTTTGTGGCATTTCTCCTACCGATATACCCCATGTCCCTTCTCTGCACATGTCCAAACCATCTCAATCAGGCCTCTCTCACTTTGTCCCCAAAACATCCTACATGCTCCGCCCTGGAATAAACTCGTTTTTTTTTATCTTGTTCATCCTTGTCACTCGCAATGAAAATCTCAGCACTCTTCTCCTCCCACTCCACCCTGCCTGGACTCTTTTCTTTACTTCTCTTACACACTGTCTATTACTTTGCACTGTTGACCCTCATCCACCTTCACCACTTCTTCTCCCTGCAACTGCACCACTTCATTGCTCTCTCTCTCTCATTCACACACCTACTCTGTCTTACTCCAACTGATTTTCATTCCCCTTCTCTCCAGCACGTACCTCCACATTTCCAGGCTCTTCTCAACCTGCTTCCTACTCTCACCACATATCACAATATCATACAGTGAAGCTAATAAATAAATAAATAAATAAATAAATAAATAAATAGTGTTGTAAAAAACTATGACTCATATAGTCATTAACATTTAGATAATTGCATCCATCCATGTATAGACAAAATCTATAGGAAGATGTTCCACTAGATTTTGTAGTGTGTTTTTGGAGATTTCTGCTCATTCAGCCCCAAGGGCATTAGTAAAATTAAGGACTGATGTAGGTGTGTTTAGGAGACCTGGGGTGCAAACAGCATTCACATTCATCCCAAAGGTGTTTAATAGGATTGAGGTCAGAACTCTATAGCAGACAATTAAAGATCTTTCACTCCAATCCATGTAAACAAGATCTGCATGGAGCTGGTTTTGTGCACAGGGCCATTATCTTGCAGGAACAGTGTCCCCTAGTTCACATAAAGAGACAATGTAATGCTACTGCTCCCAAAGACATCCTATACAATTGTTTGCCTCCAGATTTGTGGTAACAGTTTCAGAAAGAACCACATATGGCTAGAAAAGTCAGGTGTCCCAATGTTTCTGTCCATATATTTCACCATTTTTGAGTTAAAAGCTTCTCCTTAGGCAATTTCAATTTTGTTATATAGAAAAAAAAAAAACATGAATGCATTAACAAAATTAATCCAGACAACAAGCAAGAGAATCATCTTGCACAACATATGCCAGTGTAACAGTATTTGGCTGTGAGTCTGTCTTACTTCCTGAAAGTGTGTGTGTTTGTGTGTGAATGATGTTGGCTTTCAGTTTTTTTGGAAATGATCTCACATACGAGTTTGCTTTGCTTTCACAGTCAAAGAGCAGCATAGATGCCTTAAGCTTCAAAGGTAGTCATTACCTAAGCATCCTTAACTTCTACTAACATTTATTATTTATTCATAGCAATAATCGCCATGTTTGTTTGCAGCTCTGGAAATCTCAACTGCCACCTAGAGGAACATTTTGTTTCACCGAAATGGCTGCACTTCTCTGCACAGATCATTTCTGTTTATTGGATAAACTTTACCATGAAAGAAGAAGAGACAGGAAAAGAGGAGAGGTGAAGAGATTAAGCTGACGCCATTCCACCGCAATAGATAGATGCTCCTCTGGAAACTTCCTCTCTCTGAAGGAGTTTTGGCAGCCTTAGGCCTCTGTGGAGGGATGGCTCCTAGCCAAAATCTTTTGGGAGTCAGGCCCGATTCTACATGAGGTTTTCAGTCCGGCATGGTACAGAAGGCCTTCATGACTTATTTAAGTGTGTGTGTGTGTGTGTGTGTGTGTGTGTGTGTGTGTGTGTGTGTGTGTGTTTGTGTGTGTGTGTGTGCATGTGCGCAATAAACCTGAGTGCACATCCTTCAAACTCTCACTGTAAACCATTCATTCTCTCCTTTCGGCCGCTCCCTATTGCTCACAGTGTGCTTCTCTCTTCCTGCTGAAAGATACTACGTCTCGCAATCCCCAAAACACATGGGCCTTGATGAAAAGATTCCTGCAGACCACTAATCATTTTTTTCAAAAAAAGATCTACAGATGGTGGAGGGGATTGTTCCCTAAACTATTAGGAATGTTAGCAGTTTACTTCAACTGTAACACATCTTCCAAACCATACACATACACACACACACATGTGTGTGTGTATATATATATATATATATATATATATATATATATATATATATATATATATATACATACGTACTATAATATATGAATTAGGTTTGATTTGATTTGTTTCCCTGACATGTGGCTGAGCTCCACAGTATGTGAGCAAGCCAGTCACAGACATCTTAAATGTGGTCTTATAAAGAACGGCTTCTTCACACTAACACACAGCTTAAGTCTCTTTCCAGCTGCTTCTTTCCCTATCCAAAACACTTCTGCATTCTGACCCTTCAAGACCCAACAATGCTCTGCCACAAACTGGAAAATACATCATCCACACATCTGAGATTAGATTTCCAATAATGAAATGAGATGCTGCACTATACATAGTGTATCTAAGGTCTTTTGGTCGAGCTCGAGCAAAATGAGAGGCAGTTACTACTGAAACGTGACAGATCGCACCAGTGGTTGTCAGGAAGTGGCACTTTAAATATGCTGCTTTAAAACATTTACACTTCAGATGACAGAATTTACGAGAGTGAAGCGCAAAGCAAGGCAGGTTTATCCTGAGGAGGTCTTAAACATGCTTCACCCAATATGACCTTCACTGCAGGAGTCTCTCTTTACTACATATCCAGATGATCACCACTGACTTCATAAAAGCCATTTATATGCTTCATTTGAGAGGGATGAAAGAGCAAGACACATGTGTAGATTCACTGTATTGTGTTCATTCTAATAGGGACCATGTACAAGACCAATAGAGTTAACTGTTAACCTTTATATTTGGTTTATTAACTCTTGTCTTATAGAAATTTGAAATCTTGAATTTCTGAGATAATAAAATATAAGAATAAACGTGTCTAGTGAGTTTTAAAGTAACATAACTAAATTTTAACTCTGTTTAGGATGCTTTGTAACATCATGTTGGAATCTGCCTAAAAATGCAAGGAGCCAGTTTGCAATGGTAAATGCGACCCATCTGCCTATACCCGCAAATTTGCTTACAACACTACTGTATATGGACAGAAGTTTAACATTTAGTCCCAATTGGCATCTCTCCTAGGATAATGTTCTATTAGATTTTGGAGTGTGCTTTTGATGAATTGTTTACAAGGGTGTTAGTAAATTAATTTACTGATGTAGGCAAGAAGGCCTGGGGTACAGTCAGTGTTCTTCATACTCAAGATCTTCCACTTCAACCCATGTGAGCTGGATTTGTGTACAGCTGAAACACGGGCAGATTTATGCTACCACATCCAAAGACATCTTATACAATTGTGTTCCTCCAACATTCTGATAACAGTTTGGGGAAAAACCACATATGGCTAAAAAAGTCAGGTGTTCCAATACTTTGGTCCATATAATGGGTTGGAGTGGAAAGCTTGAGTGGAAGTCTTCGCTCTTGATTGGCCTGCTATAGAGCTATAGAGCTCTATCTCATTCCAGGCTTCCTCACCCTACATCAGTACCTGACTTTACTAAAACCCTTGTGGCTAAATGAGCACAAATCTCCACAACTACACTCAAAAATCTAGTGGAACATCTTCGCAGAAGTATGAAGGTTATTATAAAACAATTTGAAATAAATGTGAAATGGAATGTTCAAAAACCACATTAGAATATGGTCAGGTGTCCACAAATGTATGTACATACAATGTCAATGCATGAGACTGGATCAGCCAAAACAGAAGATTTGCTATAGAAGCCAAGCTGGTTTGTGTTTAAAAACCTTTACTTGCTAAACATGGACATCATGTTTATTGGCACTGATATGGTATTTTCAAGTGCTTCATACACTGAAATACGGGATTCATATCTCAGCACAGTCTAACAACTTATTCAAGTTTATTCAGCTTGTACAAAATAGTCAGTAAGGAAAAGTAATAAAAAAAGTATTTAACAAGTCCTGGGATGTTTAGATGATCATCTAAAGCAGACTAAAATTGAATACATGTGCTTGTACACAAATGTTTTTCTTCCACATAATCATCAGAATATGCTGTGCATTATAATCCAATCCCGGACAAATCCACGATGTATACTTAAAAATGGATGAATCTGCAGATCATACAGTCAGTCTTCCTTTTGTAGCCAAGCTTAATGGTTTAAATTTGGAGTTTCTGTTTTGCTCCTTGTGCCATATTTAGGATTTCCAAGAAGCAAGATGCTTTGTATACACATTTTAGTGCCATGAAATAAGTAATTAGGTCTGTCTCTCTAGAGAATTTTACTGTTGGTCTCAAGAAAAGCCACATTTTACCAACATTGGCTTCTTTATTGCTTAGAGCCTCAATAACACTTTTTCTCTCTTTCTCTCTCACACAAACACACAAGTGCACAAATTAAGAGATTTAAGACTATTATCCCAACATTTACAGCTGTCAGTATACATGAAAGCAGGGACTTACTCTCGAAAATTAATTGCTCACCTTAACTGTAGGAAATGGTCCTTAGGCCATTGCATAAGGTTATTAAGTACAGCATTTTCCAGTTGGCTGATGCCGGTCTGTAGGACCACAACAATAAGTATAACCAGGGGGAAATGAGAGAGAATAAGTAGTGTTGGACCTGTCTTAAGAAGCAGCATGGTAGTAATTATTGGGATGGTGTTGGTTTTTATGAAGCCATTATGTCATGCCTTCGCTGGAAACTTTGCGGCTTCTCCCACTTTCAGTCGAGAAACTGCCTCTTCTGGAATTTTAATGGCAACTTTCATGTGGCCTATAGAAATCCTTCGAACTGGCAACCACGGCATTGTACGTCGGCTGTGAGTAAGTGTGTGTGTGTGTGTGTGTGTGTGTGTGTGTGTGTGTGTGTGTGTGTGTGTGTGTGTGTGTGTGTGCTGAGTACATCTTGTGAGCACCACGGTCAATATATTATTATTATTTATTTATTTATTTTTTTAAGTATTTTGAGGTTTCTACACAAACACAAGGTTGGCCAACTTGACCATTTCACATCCTTTTCACTTCAGAGCTTTTGCTTGCATGGAAAATGGCAAACGTGAGAATGTTCCATGTAGCAGTGTCCCACAAATCGCTGGGTTACAGGACACAGGTCTTTTAAGCATGGGAACTCATACATCACTGTCAAAACAGACTTGCATGCTACAGTATCCCCAAGAGGCAGGATGACGAAGAGCCATGGTCAAGTCAAAACATGATATAATCTAAAGCAATTTACATTTATCTAATTTATACAACTGAGCAGGTTTGGATTTAAGGGCCTTGCTAGGCTCAGAGCCAAAGTCCAATGCCTTAACTACTAAGCTACCACTTCCCCATTGCAGTAATGTGTGTGATGTGAAAAAAGGCAATGGGGAACAACTGTGCAAAAATGTACAACACTGAATAATAATAATAATAATAATAATAATAATAATAATAATAATAATAATAATAACAATTGGAATAGTTATTATTCTCACACAGACATTTCCCTCATTCCTTTCATGCTGTTATTGATGCAGCTGTTTACTGTTAAGCCTGACTCTAAAGCTAGCCCTGAGCTTTACCTCAATGACCAAAATGAAAGCTTAAGGTTCTTTCAAGTTTTTATACTGTATGTTAGTTATTTTTTTTGTTGTTGTTTGTTAAAAAAAGCCTGCAATTCCATGAGGAATATATATATGCAGTATATACCTATCCCTGTGGGGACATGGGGACACCACCAAATAATTCTGTAATTAACTAGTGATTCCCAAACCTTCCAACTCTGAGAGTTCAGGAAGTGTAGTAAAATCCATATGTCTACGAACTTATTTATATTTGAATGTGTTTAAAAATATTGTATTTAATTTAAATGAACCCACATACTGACATTTGCTTGTTCAATGACTATACAGTTGAAATAATACATCGCTCTACATTACATTTATCTGGCTAGCTGGTGGCTAACAAAAGACACATGCATTTGTGTTTTTGTCCTACATAGCAGCTTGAATACACAGAGGTCAAAAATGACGAGTTTAAGACACGCCACTTCTGAGATGAGTTGAATGCAGCATATAAACATTGCCCCTGTCCAAAAACTCTCTGGCTCCTATATACCGCTCTACCAGCACACTGACCCCACAAACAAACATCTGCATGCATCCAACCTCAACAGCTAGTTATTTTCTGCTACATTAGCTGTGTGTCTGTTTAGCAAATGTGTTTAGTTGGAATAAAACAATCACTTTCCATTCGTCAACAGTTTTAAAACACCATCTGGGACATTTTATATATCTTGCTTAATTTCCTTCTACTACTCCGTCAATGATCTCGCATTATTATTTATTGGTGAGTCTCTTTCCCTGTATATCACTGCATTTCTCTTTTCCTGCTTTTTAAAAACACCCGGCCATTGCCTGTCATTCTTCTTCTTTGCTCATGGCCAAAAAAAGACAGGAGTTCCCTCTATCTCTCCCATGACCTGCTCTCCATCTTTATTTAGAAATTAGCGATTACAGGGACCAGACTGTTTGCTCTCTTGTCTGGACTTGGGGTTAATTGCAGTGAATTAGAAAGGTAGAAGTAATTATGCTAAATAGTTGCTTTGTTATCACTGCATTTGTCTTTCGAAGTTGTTCACTGACAGTGTGTATAAACTCTGCATTTGGTCTGCAGCCTTAGTGTTGTATTTAGAAACAAAAAATATGAAAATAAAATCCTGAATAATATAAATTGAAGAATGCAACAATGGCTTGCAATCTAGCAGACCCCCGCCTTCGACTGCTGCCCAATCCTCACAGCACCGTCCCTTACGGTCCCTCCTGCAGGTGGTGAGCTCACGGGAAGATATATATATATATATATATATATATATATATATATATATATATATATATATATATATACAGTGAAGAAAATAAGTATTTGAACACCCTGCTATTTTGCAAATTCTCCCACTTAGAAATCATGGAGGGGTCTGAAATTGTCATCGTAGGTGCATGTCCACTGTGAGAGACATAATCTTAAAAAAAAAATCCAGAAATCACAATATATGATTTTTAAACTATTTATTTGTATGATACAGCTGCAAATAAGTATTTGAACACCTGAGAAAGTCAATGTTAATATTGGTACAGGAGCCTTTGTTTGCAATTACAGAGGTCAAACGTTTCCTGAAGTTTTTCTCCAGGTTTGCACACACTGCAGGAGGGATTTTGGCCCACTCCTCCACACAGATCTTCTCTAGATCAGTCAGGTTTCTGGCCTGTCGCTGAGAAACACTGAGTTTGAGCTCCCTCCAAAGATTCTCTATTGGGTTTAGGTCTGGAGACTGGCTAGGCCATGCCAGAACCTTGATATGCTTCTTACAGAGCCACTCCTTGGTTATCCTGGCTGTGTGCTTCGGGTCATTGTCATGTTGCCCAGCCTCGACCCATCTTCAATGCTCTAACTGAGGGAAGGAGGTTGTTCCCCAAAATCTCTCAATACATGGCCCTGGTCATCCTCTCCTTAATACAGTGCAGTCGTCCTGTCCCATGTGCAGAAAAACACCCCTTAAAGCATGATACTACCACCCCCATGCTTCACAGTAGGGATGGTGTTCTTGGGATGGTACTCATCATTCTTCTTCCTCAAAACACGTTTAGTGGAATTATGACCCAAAGTTCTATTTTGGTCTCATCTGACCACATGACTTTCTCCCATGACTCCTCTGGATCATCCAAATGGTCATTGGCAAACTTAAGACATGCCTGGACATGTGCTGGTTTAAGCAGGGGAACCTTCCGTGCCATGCATGATTTCAAACCATGACGTCTTAGTGTATTACCAACAGTAACCTTGGAAACGGTGGTCCCAGCTCTTTTCAGGTCATTGACCAGCTCCTCCCGTGTAGTTCTGGGCTGATTTCTCACCTTCCTTAGGATCATTGAGACCCCACGAGGTGAGATCTTGCATGGAGCCCCAGTCCGAGGGAGATTGACAGTCATGTTTAGCTTCTTCCATTTTCTAATGATTGCTCCAACAGTGGACCTTTTTTCACCAAGCTGCTTGGCAATTTCCCCGTAGCCCTTTCCAGCCTTGTGGAGGTGTACAATTTTGTCTCTAGTGTCTTTGGACAGCTCTTTGGTCTTGGCCATGTTAGTAGTTGGATTCTTACTGATTGTATGGGGTGGACAGGTGTCTTTATGCAGCTAACGACCTCAAACAGGTGCATCTAATTTAGGATAATAAATGTAGTGGAGGTGGACATTTTAAAGGCAGACTAACAGGTCTTTGAGGGTCAGAACTCTAGCTGATAGACAGGTGTTCAAATACTTATTTGCAGCTGTATCATACAAATAAATAGTTTAAAAATCATATATTGTGATTTCTGGATATTTTTTTTTAGATTATGTCTCTCACAGTGGACATGCACCTACGATGACAATTTCAGACCCCTCCATGATTTCTAAGTGGGAGAACTTGCAAAATAGCAGAGTGTTCAAATACTTATTTTCCTCACTGTATATATATATATATATATATATATATATATATATATATATATATATATATATATATATATATATATATATATGTGTGTGTGTGTGTGTGTGTGTGTGTGTGTGTGTGTGTGTGTGTGTGTGTGTGTATAAATGAGGAAAGGATTACTAAACCAACATGGGTAGCATTCCATATTTTAATATTTCATATTTCAACACCATGCAATTCTGTCTGGACTGTGGCTAAATCAACTTCAACATACAACCTAAAAATGACCTGAAACGTACATCCAAGCTCTATAAGCATTATTTAAAGAGCAAACAGTTGTCTGGATTATTATCTATAATGAAATGGCTTGCACAGTCACTGCACCTAAATCCTATTGACCTTCTCTGGGATGAACTGGATCAAAAGGAAATCTCCAACTAGTTTAAAACACCTTTGGCAAGTAGTAAGCAAAGCAAAGTATTTCAGTTGAATGTTTGGAGAACGAAATGTCCAGAACTCCAGAATGTCCAGAGTGTGTAAAGCTGTCATGCTAAGGGTAGATTTTCACTGAAAATAATATTGAACATCTTTTCAGTACATTTATATATATTTATATATATATGTTTGGTCAAAGTAAATATTCATACTGTTAAATTACCTTGTACCTACCTACCCTATATACAAAAAGAAAATGCATGTGCCTCTTAAAAATAATAAAAGTCTAGGTGTTTCTAACTTTTGACAGGCTCTGTAAATATTTGTTTATTTATTGATGTTTTTTCAGAACATTTAGACAATTAAGTCAATCCTTTAAGTTGGACATGAACATCTGTTTGCACAGGCCAGACACAGTTGAGTGTGTCTCTCTGCTAGTGTGCACAGTCTAAGAGTGAAGAGAACACCCTTGAAACCAAGTATTATTTCTGCATGCCTTTTAGTCTTTTGGCCTGGTCTACATTCAAAGAACTGTGCCAGACAGGGACTGCACGCTGAATGCACATAACCTTTGTAGATGGAAACCAATTCTGAGTCTGGGACACCAAATTTCTTTAAGTCTATTGAGGGTCTTTAGAAGGTTACTGGGTAGATGGGGTGTCCACATGTCCACATGACATGTGCAGTCATCTGTAGCATTCTAGAGGGCACTGTTAATAAGTACAAGGAAACAATATAGACCCTAATACAATTCCTTGTGCAACTCCATGTGCTGTTTATTCCCAAGGAGTTGTACCTGATAATGCAGTTTTTTCTTTGAAGTAAAACAGCATCTGAAAATCACCAGGCTTGTAATATATATGTAATGGAAATCTGTAAGCATACCTTTTTTATAAAGAGTGCTTCCAATTGTGTTTCGGAGAAACCCTTAAACATTATGTGCCAAATCCGCCAACATAGCAATTTCCTTATAGAAAATTGATATAGAGCCATCCAAGAAAACACAGAAAAAAAATGTTAACAGATAGTTTAATAATAAAAATCTTTGGATGCACCAGACGTGAGAGTCAAAACTAATCAAATGTAGCAAAAGTAAAGTTTTCCAGCATTTCTGCAATACAGCAAAAAGGCCCTTGGACTTTTCTAATCATTATCAGAGCCACAAAACTTCACTTGCAAATGCTTTTTCCAATTGAGACAGTTGAGGTGGATTAGGCAACTTACACTGCATGTCTCTGGATGGGAAAACATTTAAAATGTACAAATATTTCATCCCTGAAACTAAATAATAATGTTTAATTTAAATGTTTTTTGATAACAGGTTTTTTGCTTCGCTCGGAACATTCCATATAATTCTGGACAAGTATTCTGTATATAATAGTATTATTCTATTTAATCCTTCTATTCAATGATCCTGTATATATTATATTGTATATCCTTGATTGTCAATCTGTATAACCTTTGTACAGTTTGTACTCACTATATAACTTCTTATATGTAAAAAGTTGTCTTTCATCTCTTTTAGGTTTAAAATAATCTTTTTGTATTAGATCATTTTTCCACTCAATAAAGTCTTGAAAAAAGTCAGATATATGCAATATTCAATATATTTTCTTGTTTACACAGTATATATATACTGTCTTGTTCTCTTTGTATATTTTATTAAACTGCCAGTCATATTTTTATGGGGTGATTAGTTCTGAACTAATTTTATCCCAACATAACTCAAGATTGAGAATAGAAATTTGCTCTGGACAACAAATACAGGAGGTAAGAGAGAGAAATAGAGAGAGAGAGAGAGAGAGAGAGAGGGGGGGGGAGATAGAGCATATTAGCAGCACAATATGTCTCAGCTTGTCACAATATTAGGCATAATTGCTCTTTCCTACATTTGTACTTTGGCAATATAATTGTGCAATTATTCGTCATGCCAATAAAACACATGGAAATCTGAAAAACAAACAAAAGAAAAAGAGAGAAAGAGAGAGAGAGAGAGAGAGAGAGAGAGAGAGAGAGAGAGAGAGAAAGAGAGAGAGAGAGAGAGAGAGAGAGAGAGAGAGAGAGAGAGAGGTATGAAACACACATACCCCCTGCAAGGAACTGTGGGATATTACCTGCCCCAGCACTGGTTACATCAAAGCTGGTTGTTACGTTTTAACAGTGTCACACACATTTGCGTCTGTGGTTTCAGATAAACCCAATTACACTTTAAATGAAATCAAATGGATTATCAAACGGATCCATAAACAAAAATTTATTTCTTTGCATGTTTTTTCATGCTGTGTTTTCCCCCCATATTGCCTTGATTACTGTAGATTACAATGCTTGACACAATGATTACGTTTAGCTGTTTTCCTCGCCAATGCTTTTTTCACACTCTTTCACACCACATTGTGCAGGAATATCTTTGACACATGTTCTAAACTCAAGCATGGCTGCAAAGCTCCCGTGTCTCTCCCACTGCCTCAGCTTGCTTTTTCTCTTGCTTGCTGTCGATGTCATCTCTTATTTGAATTCTTTTAATGATGGTGTACGTTTCCTTAGTCCGTCTGCAGCTCTGTTTATTGGAGGGAGGCCAGGTGAAAGGTCGTTATTTGGACAGGCTCTCGTTACTCAGAAAAATCAAGCACATTTCTGGGTGTCACACTCACACACACACACACACACACACACACACACACACACACACACACACACACACACACACACACACACACATTGCAACCATCCCACACAGACACATGCACACATACACAGCTCCAATTCTGCTTGTACTTTGAAACACATAACCAATAGAGGGCAGAGCCTCTGCCCAAAATGACTTCATTGCTGTATAATTAATAGAGCAGCAGCAGAATCTCCAGAGTTCACAGAAGACACTTTGTGGCAGAGTTTTCCACTTGCCACTCCTATGCCATCTGTCTTATGCAATAAGTCATACAACATGATCAAAAGTGGCTGGGTTTTTTGGGGCTTTGAAGTAAGAAACACACTGCTCAACCACACAGAGAGGATACGTATGTCATGAGACTGGTGAATGAAACCTTTGAGATACTCTCTGTGTGAAAGGTAATTTTGTTTTTGTCTATAAAGGTCACTAGACAAGCATGTAACTGAGCCTGTGCTAAATAAACCCATTTACAGTTCAAATACACTGAACAGTATTGAGATGTCTGAACTTTTCGATTGTATATGACTTCTTTGGATGTGGCAAAATAAAATTTTCCCTTTACTAGAACTAGGAGCTAGAAATTGGAGATCATCGGTTAGAGTAGATCTTAAATGGCCTGCTATAGAACTTACCTCGACCCTATTGAACACTTATGGGATAAATGTGAATGCTGACTGTGTCGTAGGACTCCTCACCTCACCTACATCAGTAACTGACTTTACTAACACCCTTATGGGTGGATAAGCACAAATGTCCACAAGCACACTTCAAAATCTAGTGGTACATCTTCCCAGAAGAATGGGATGGAATGGTCAGAAAGCATATGTTTGTCCATATGGTGCCTTGCTTTCTAAAGAAAATGGCTTTCTAATTGAAAAGCTTTAATTATTCTGTTTAAATGTTCTAGTATTCAAATGATTAAGAACATTTAGGGTAGTCTTGTCATTTTTGTTACACTATCACTGAAATTCATCAAGCTACATTATATTATATTAAGCAAAATACATTTATTCTGATTTAAGCTACATCTGTATTTTAGTTTACCCACTGCCATAGTATTTTGTAGTTAGCTTATTTACTGTGATGAGCAGAAAAGCAAAAGGTGGTAAAGTTCTTAAACTTAATTCTAATCTAATTCTACATTACTGCTTTTATACTTTCCGTGTCTTTGCGTTAAGACTTTTGGTTGTGCAAATTTTTGGTCAAAAAAAAAAAAAGGAGCAGGCAAAAGGATCTCTTTTGGTTACTGAGATTAAAGCATTAGTTAGATTTAACTCTAGGCATAGGATTCGTTAATATTTAATAATTATGCCAATGAAAGGTCCTTTGAAGGATAGTAAGCATGTGTGTGTGTGTGTGTGTGTGTGTGTGTGTGTGTGTGTGTGTGTGTGTGTGTGTGTGTGTGTGTGTATGTGTGTGGAGGTGCAGGGTGGTGGAGCCAGCCTCAATCTCCATGTCTGTTCTTCCTCTAGCTGTCACCACAGTAACAGAGCCGGACTGTCCACATCCCTGATGAAAATATACAAACAAGTGAAGCATGACCTGGCACAATCTGCCATGAATTTATTGCACAACATGCCCTATACATAAAGCTGCATTTGCACTGTATATGATAACTGTTTTCAACTGATCATTAGGTTCATGGGGGAAAAAAATACTTGACCGTAAGCATTGTTGTGCACACTAAACATTTTGAACACGTGCGCTGTGATTCTGTCTGGAGAAATACATAGACCAGTGTGTAGGCCTTAAACCACAAAGATTTGTGAAATGATTGCACAACGGAGTGTTAAAAAGGCAGCAGAGTCTGAACATTGATTGGAGAGGAGAGAGTGTACAGTCTAAGCACATTGACAAAGATCCCTTATGTGCGAGTGTGGCACTGCCTCTTTGTAGTCGGAGGAAAGTCTGATGCGATGTCACTACCTTTTATGTTTACAGTGAACAGAACCACTGGCAACTGGTAAAGAGAGAGAGAGTGTGTGTGTGTGTGTGTGTGTGTGTGTGTGTGTGTGTGTGTGTGTGTGTGTGTGTGTGTGTGTGTGTGTGTCTGGGAAAATGAAAGTGTAATTGAAATCTAGCCCTCGTCTATCATAAAGCCTGAGCAGGAGAAAGCAAAATCGTGAACGCAGCCAAGATGAAGGCCACACCCTCTTATTTAAGTGCTGCCCACTCAATCATGCTTTAGGTCCAGGAAACACAGGAGAAACATCAAAGAAATTCCCCAAGATGCTCAAATGTGCAGTCATTCATTACAGAAAAGAGTAAAGAGTAAGAAACAGGGAAAATAAACAAGCATAATGTTCATAAACTCATGGTAGTTTGAAGAGGGGAGTAAGCATAAGATCTGGTTTATATTCGAGCAGCCTGTGGCAGGATGCAGTTTACACTCTGATTGGTCCTGCAGGAAGGAAGTCTGTTCTGCCAGCAGACTGGAACCTGCGATCCAGCCGGCAAGAGCTGGACACAAAACCCCTCAGACCACTGACAAAAACATCTGATTGGTATTTAAAACGATGCCATAATACATGTGCAAATATTGACATTCTTTTCACTGGAGGCTGGAGCTGGGCTGCGTCAAATCATCAGCTTCCTGCGTTCATGGCTCTGATTTATTGTGGTGGTCATTTGAGCAGTAATGCTGAGAGACAAAGTCAATGTGTGTTCCTGTGAATGGACATATGTGTACAGCTCCACCGTACATGCCTGCATCTGTGAGCGCATCCTGTTTCTCAGCTGTTCAGGAGAACAGCTGGAGTTGCACAGGCCCTGATGCATCTCAAGCTTATTAAGAGTTAGCTGACACCCAAACCACTAATAGTTACAACAACATAAACCTCATACTAAAAAAGTATACCATAAAATCCAGTTTCTCTGCCCTGCCCTGTAAGATTTGATATATTGTTTCTGGACTTCCTGCAGTCAGAGTGAAATCATCAGAAATGAGCTGAAAGGGAGAAAATGGATATGGAGGAAAACACACCTTTACCCTTT
The DNA here is from genome assembly GCF_946808225.1 of Silurus aristotelis. Lineage (NCBI taxonomy): Eukaryota > Metazoa > Chordata > Actinopteri > Siluriformes > Siluridae > Silurus > Silurus aristotelis. The sequence continues at coordinate 11,640,217 of NC_139577.1, read as the reverse complement.
GCACCCCTCTCACTTTTGTCAGTGTGTTTAGGTTATTACACGTGGCATGGCTAAAAGGGCCAAGTCCACTTTAATGGGTGGCACTATGTAATTATCCACAGGACAAGGTTGTACTTACAAAACATAATGGAGGAAAATGAAGGACCACAAAATAATGATTCTGTATTAGATTTATACTTGTTTTAAAGTTCAACACGGTTTGTATAGTGCTTTTAACAATCTATTCTGACTTTTTAAGGTGGATGGACCCAAAACAGACCAAAACTGTTCAAGAATAAACTTCCACTCTATGTCTGAGTCACTAGAAGTCTTTAAACAACATCTGAAGACCTTCCTACTTACATTTTTACATTAACATTTATTGCATTTTTTTAGATGCCCTTATCCAGAGTGACTTACATTTATCTTATTAATACAACCGAGCAGCTAAACAGTGGCAGCTTTGTCTGGTTGGGATTTGAACTCATGACCTTTGTATCCGAAGTAAAATGCTTTAACCACTAAGCTACCCACGCCCCAAAAGGGCTTATCATGTACGGAACAATTTTTACACATTATTATTTAATTTATCTCATCGACGTACTGTGCTTAAAATCATCTGTAGATATCAGCAGGTTTTACACCTTTGTTCACAAGAAAATTCAGCACCACACGCAACATGGCGAAAAATAGTGAAGCAATATCAGAAAGGAGTTTCTCAGAGAAAAATTGCAAAGAGATTGAAGTTATCATCATCTACAGTGCATAATATCATCCAAAGATTTAGATAATCTCTAACAATCTCTGTGTGTAAGGGTCAAGGCCGGAAAACCATACTGGATGCCCGTGATCTTCGGGCCCTTAGACGGCACTGCATCACATACAGGAATGCTATTGTAATGGAAATCACAACATGGGCTCAGGAATACTTCCAGAAAACATTGTCGTTGAACACAATCCACCGTGCCATTCGCCGTTGCTAAAACTCTATAGGTCAAAAAAGAAGCCATATCTAACCATGATCCGTGCAGGTGTTTTCTCTGGGCCAAGGCTCATTTAAAATGCACTGTGGCAAAGTGGAAAACTGTTCTGTGGTCAGACGAATCAAAATTTGAACTTCTTTTTGGAAAACTGGGACGCCATGTCATCCGGACTAAAGAGGATCAGGACAACCCAAGTTGTTATCAGTGTTCAGTTCAGAAGCCTGCATCTCTGATGGTATGGGGTTGCATGAGTGCGTGTGGCATGGGCAGCTTACACATCTGGAAAGGCACAATCAATGCTGAAAGGTATATCCAAAGTCTAGAACAACATATGCTCCCATCCAGACGTCATCTCTTTCAGGGAAGACCTTGCATTTTCCAACATGACAATGCCAGACCACCTACTGCATCAATTACAACATCATGGCTGCGTAGAAGAAGGATCCGAGTACTGAAATGGCCAGCCTGCAGTCCAGATCTTTTACCCATAGAAAACATTTGGTGCATCATAAAGAGGAAGATGCGACAAAGAAGACCTAAGACAGTTGAGCAACTAGAAGCCTGTATTAGACAAGAATGGGACAACATTCCTATTCCTAAACTTGAGCAACTTGTCTCCTCAATCCCCAGACGTTTGCAGACTGTCATAAAAAGAAGAGAGGATGCCACACAGTGGTAAACATGGCCTTGTCCCAACTTTTTTGAGATGTGTTGATGCCATACAATTTTAAATTAAACATTAAACATTTGATATGTCATCTATGTTGTATTCTAAATCAATTATTGAAATCTGAAACTTCATCATTGCATTCTGTTTTTATTCACAATGTGTACAATGTCCCAACTTTTTTTGAATCAGGTTTGTAAAATTCCTAGTTTGGCTTGAACACACTATTTCCACTCTCTACAAAGTGTAAGTTAGGTATTTGCTTGGTGTCTATGATAGACCTGAACAACATTACACCTACTTTGGTCCCTGCATCATGTAATCATGTTACAAACATGCTTTGGAAATGTACCTATAAATAAGGCATGGTGACTAACAACAAACAAAATGTATAATGTAGATTGAGAATTTATAATCATTATTACGATCTGTTCACAAATCACATGTGCCACATCACAGTTTTAAGATTTTAAAACTTTTTTAAGGACTGGCCAGCAAAATCTATTTGGCTGTATTACAGTATTGGGGCTGCCTCTTAATAGGGAAGTAAGGGGCTGGAAGATTTGACAAAAACTACTGATGAAGTGCCCTGAAATAATTGTAAGTCCTTGACCATCTTAGGAATTAATGAATTTGCCACAACTTAAAGTTCTCACACTAAACTTGTTACATGTGGTCGTATTCGACAGGATCCCTTGATCTCGCTATTTGCTGCACAGGGTACCCCTTTGGCGATATTTTTTACCGTGCAGAGATTCCCACAGACTTCAACCCCTTCGACACTTTTTTTCAATGTGTTAGGTAAGCAGACTGCCCCTAGGTCATATTTATCTACCTCTTCAACTGATTTTTTTCAAATTCACTCACTGTCTGATATCAAAGTGCCGTCTGTAAAGCAGCATTCAGCAACACCTTTTCACTACCAACTAACCCTAACCGTAATCTAAACCTGTTCTTACTAACCCTAACCCTAACCCTACACGTTGAAAAAAAACGCCAAAGGGGTACCCATGGCATCAAAAAGTAACGCCAAGCGATCCTGATGAACATGTCTATATGTGAAGATTTGAGATCTTCTTCTTCTTCTTCTTTCGGCTGCTCCCATTAGGGGTCGCCACAGCGGATCATCCGTCTCCATACCACCCTGTCCTCTATATCTGCCTCTTTTACACCAACTACCTGCATGTCTTCCCTCACCACATCCATGAACCTCCTCCTTGGCCTTCCTCTTTTCCTCCTACCTGGTGGCTCCATCTTCAGCATTTTTCTACCAATATAATTCATGTCCCTTCTCTGCACATGTCCAAACCATCTCAATCTCGCCTCCCTCACCTTGTCACCAAAACATCCTACATGTGCTGTCCCTCTAATAAACTCATTTCTAATCTTGTCCATCCTCGTCACTCCCAACGAAAACCTCAACATCTTCAGCTATGCTACCTCCAGCTCCACCTCCTGTTTTTTACTCAATGCCACTGTCTCTAATCCATACAACATCGCAGGTCTCACCACAGTCCTATAAACTTTCCCTTTCATTCTTGCAGATACTCTTCTATCACAAATCACTCCTGTCACTCTTCTCCATCCACTCCACCCTGCCTGCACTCTTTTCTTTACTTCCCTAACACACTCTCCATTACTTTGCACTGTTGACCCCAGGTACCTGAACTCCTCCACCTTCTCCACCTCTTCTCCCTGCAACCGCATCACTCCACTGCCCTCCCTCTCATTCACACACATGTACTCTGTCTTACTCCTACTGACTTTCATTCCCCTTCTCTCCAGCGCATATCTCCACCTCTCCAGGCTCTTCTCAACCTGCTCTCTACTCTCACCACAAATCACAATATCATCTGCAAACATCATAGTCCAGGGAGACTCCTGTCTGACCTCGTCCGTCAACCTGTCCATCACCACTGCAAACAGGAAAGGGCTCAGGGCCGATCCTTGATGCAGTCCAACCTTCACCCTGAACCAGTCTGTCGTACCTACTGCACACTTTACTGCCGTCACACTGTCCTCATACATGTCCTGCACCACCCTCACATACTTCTCTGACACACCTGACTTCCTCATACAATACCACAACTCCTCTCTCGGCACCCTGTCGTACGCTTTCTCTAAATCCACAAATACACAATGCAGCTCCTTCTGTCCTTCTCTATACTTCTCCATCAACATCCTCAAAGCAAATAAGGCATCTGTGGTGCTCTTCCTCGGCATGAAACCATACTGTTGCTCACAGATGGTCACCTCTTCTGTCAGCCTGGCTTCCACTACTCTTTCCCATAACTTCATGGTGTGACTGATCAACTTAATTCCCCTGTAGTTACTGCAGGTCTGCACATCTCCCTTATGCTTAAAGATCGGTACCAGCACACTCCTTCTCCATTCCTCAGGCATCCTCTCCCCTTCCAGAATCCTGTTAAACAATCTGGTTAAAAACTCCACTGCCATCTCTCCTAAACATCTCCACGCTTCTACCGGTATGTCATCTGGTCCAACCGACTTTCCATTCTTCATCCTCTTAATCGCTGCTCTCACTTCCTCCTTACTAATCCTATCTACATCCTGCTTCACCAACTCCACATCCTCCACCCTTCTCTCTCTCTGATTTTCCTCATTCATCAGCTGCTCAAAATACTCCCTCCATCTTCTCAACACACTCTCCTCACTAGTCAACACATTTCCCTCTCCATCCTTTATTGCTCTAACTTGCAGTACATCCTTCCCAGCTCGGTCCCTCTGCTTGGCCAATCGGTATAAATCCTTTTCTCCTTCCTTAGTGTCCAACCTCTTATACAGTTCCTCATATGCCTTTTCCTTGGCTTTCGCCACATTCCTTTTAACCTGCTGCCGCATCTCCTTGTACTCCTGCCTACTCTTCTCATCACTCTGTCGATCCCACTTCTGTTTTGCCAATCTCTTTCCCCTAATGCTCTCCTGCACTTCCTCATTCCACCACCACGTCTCCTTCTCTTGCTTTCTATTTCCAGATGTCACACCAAGTACTTTTCTAGCTGCCTCCCTCATCACTCCTGCAGTAGTTGCCCAATCATCCGGCACCTCTTCACCACCACCAAGCCCCTGTCTGACCTCTTCCCTGAACCTCACACTACACTCTTCCTCCTTCAGTTTCCACCATCTTATTCTTCTTTCAAACCTTACTTTCCTTCTCTTCTTCTTCGCCTCCAAAACCATCCTACAGACCACCATCCGATGCTGTCTAGCTACACTGTCCCCCGCCAACACCTTACAGTCTCCAATCTCCTTCAGGTTGCATCTCCTACACAGAAGATAATCCTACCTTTCTCATCTCCATCATATCAGCTATCTCTCTCCCTTTACCCGTCATAGTACCAACATTTAAAGTACCAACCCGAACCTCTACTCTCCTACACTGCTCCGTTTCCTGCCATCTCTGTAGACGCCTTCCTCCTCTCCTTCTCCTCCTTCGGCCAACAGTAGCCCAATTTCCACCGGTACCCTGTCGGCTAACGATACCTGTGGCGGTCGTTGTTAACCCGGGCCTCGACCGATCCGGTATGAAATTCTCATTTGTGATCCGCATATTTGATTTGGCACATGTTTTACGCTGGATGCCCTTCCTAACGCAACCCTCCCCATTTACCCGGGCTTGGGACCGGCACTAAGAGTACACTGGCTTGTGCCCCCCTAATGGCTGGGTTGAAGATTTGAGATCGATGTGTAGTAAAGAACTACAGTTGTGCATTAAAGGGGACAAGTGGCAGTGGCTGGCCAGGCTTTTTAGAAGATCAAAACTGAGATCTGACAGTAAGTGATCTCTAATTTCTCTTAGGAATATTACCAAAAACCTCTCTAACAAACTGCAAGAGAAGTTGCTAAAAAAAAGAAGGCAGGACAAAAAACGAACAGAAAAAGCAAACGGAAACAAATGAAATTCCATGAAACCTGGATCTGATTTAAAAGGATCTATGAAGCCTGTAAAGCTGATGCTTTGTATGCTATATAGTATTGTGTTTAAGCTGAACAAGGCTTGTAAAACATAAACGCTTGCACTGTGTCCAAAAAGGACAGCATCGTGGCTCATCAAATCATCAGTCTCAGCCATTATGTATATGTTCTCAAATTCCTATTGTGATTCAGACATTTCCCTCTTATTGACATTTATGGTCCAACAACTCAGATTCTTTTCCCCACAGTGGCCCATAACTACTGATTTCTTTGTGAAAACTCGCCTGTGTGTGAAGAGAAAGTGAGAGGAACTTACTGAGAATGCTTTTAAAAGTCTCTATATGTAAGAATTAATTGAGGATGAGTCGTTGAATTAGAGAAACAATGCACATTATTAGAGGTGCAATTATGCCATTAGAGTTGGCATTTGAATATTTAATTAAGACATTTGATAGTCCCTAAATTTAAAGACAGATTTTTGGTCCCTAAATTTCTCGTGTGTAAAATTTATATTTGTTCTCATATTTGTTCTCAACAGGTTCAACCCTACCCCCCTTCCTTTTCATGTACACCACAGACTTTTGCATGTCTTTGGGGCATCAGGGATGGACAGCAAAAGGGGGTACATGAACCTGATAAAAAACTTTGTGAAATAGTGCAGGAAAAAACCACCTGCTCGTAAATGTGGCCAAGACTAACGAGATGGTGGGCCAGGACATTGAAATGATTGACAACTATAGTTCCGCTTCAGGAACTCGAGCTGCGTCGAAACGCTATGGAAACGCCCCATAGCGTTTCGACGCAGCGTCTCGTTCCTTCGGGGAACTAGGGTTACGTTCGTAACCTAGAGACGATACCTTGGTATCAATTCAGTTGCATTTGTATAGCGCATTTAACAATACACCTTGTCTCAAAGCAGCTTTACAGGGATAAAACGGTTATAAAATTGTGTAAAGGAATGTATGACTTTAGTGCCTATATTTTATTTTTTATTTTTTATAATTGTAAGTTTGTCCCCAATGAGCGATCCAGTGGCGACTGTGGAGAGAAAAAACTCCCTGAGATGGCTTGAGGAACAAACTTTGAGAGGAACCAGACTCCAAAGGCAACCCATTCTCATCTGGGTGGCACTGTATGTTTATTTATAACATTTCCATTATTGTTAGGGTGTGCAGTGATATTCTATCAGTCTATGCAAAAAGCTGGAATGGAAGGTCAACTTAAAGGTTGTGTAAATAAAAGATATCTGCAGACTCTCCATTTTAAGAAAGCTCAGATCTTTTTATGTTTGCAGTAAGATGTCAGAGATCTACTAGTCTGTGGTAGTCAGCACAGTGTCTTTTACAGTAGTTTTCTAAGGAGAAAGCACTGGAGCTGGAGATGCAATAAGAATCAACAAACTAATCAAAAGGTCTGGCTGCTCACTGGAATAGAGGACACTCAGTAAACTCTAAGCTAATCTGGACAATAAACAATATCCCCTCTATGACCTACTGATGAAATGGCAGAGCACATTAGGTAGAAGATTTTTTTCAAAGTGATCACCATGTAGAACAGATCATCACTGTACTGGGAAATATATATATATATATATATATATATATATATATATATATATATATATATATATATATATATATATATATATATATGAACTAAAAAGTCTCATTCATGGTTCAGTTTAATTAATTTTATGTCTTATTCATGGTTCAGTTTAATTTATTTTATGTCTCATTCATGGTTCAGTTTAATTTATTTCATGTACAATGAGTAAACCTCCTTCTGTGAACATTTTATTGCTGACTCTCTCTTTTTTTAAAGCTTTTGGCTAACTCCAGAGTTGAAAAAAGCATTTTTTTCCTGTTTTATCATTCCAGTTCATATGCTTTTAAGAAGCAGTAAAACAAGTTGAAAAGGTTTTGTTGGACGACTCATATCTCACCTTTAAAACCAGCTGTAATCTTGGCGAATGTTGCGGTTGAACGTGTGGTTGCGTGGCATGACTGGAACTGCAGTGCAAGCTCTTGCACAATGGATAAGAATTTTATGTGTAATATCTACTTTGAAATTTTTAAGTGCCAGTAAACTGACTACACACAGATATCGCTGTAAACATTTCGGCCCTCCCAAAACCTATCCCCACATATCTAATGTGTCATAGATTCACTCCAGACATATATATGGTACATGTAATGGCCATCAGTAACCCCAGGATTCAGGAGTAGGATGTGAGCCATGAATGAGGACAGCTGCTGCCTGTTTAGTAGTTGATTTATACATGCAAGTTGCAGATTTGCTGGCCCTTATAGAGCGATTTCTTTTCGGGTGGAGAAGAACCTGGCTCTGCTTCTTGATACATTGTAGTAAATCATCTCTTTTTCCCCCACTGTATTCCTTGCTATCTCTGTCCTGTCCAAAGCCTACAAACTCTCCTCTCCTTTTAATGTTTTTACACATTTTCTTCTGCCAGGCTCCCTCCACCCAATGCAATCATTTACTTGCGTAATGTACCATCTCATTCAATATTTAGTGTTTGGATCAATAAAAGAGGTGAAATTATGGTCACTTGTTTATCTGCAAAGTAGTTAAACCTTTTTCTCTGAATGGGTGCTCTGAATCAATAGACAAATAGACACCAGTGAAAGTCTGTATATAATCAGTGACTCAGTCTTACAGTTGCTCATCTGACGGAGGTCAGCCTACCTGTCTCAATCTCTACCTACTCTCTGTCTGTTAATAAGACTGACTAGTGCGTCCTGGGTACTGGAAACCTTACACACATACACACCAATCAAATTGTCACTCTCGGTGTCATACCCTGTCACATTAGCCAAGAGCTTATCACGAAATGAAGCCTGATGGAATATAACACATGCCTTTCTGAGCTAATCAAATGTCTCATACACTTACAGTATACACACCACTAGCCATTCCTTACTCTCACATAGGGTCTCAGTAGCAGTTGAAGACAGGAAGTCTTGGTGTTGGGACCAAGAAAGCACTCTGCCGAATGAGTGGGTCTGTCATCGTGGAGACTGGATACTGCATTACCCAAGGGTCACTTGGCAGGCAGAAGGGGACACCAGATGTGTATGCTGCAGGGGGTCTGCTTCCACAACTGACCTTATTTCCTTTTCAGGAGGTCACTTCCTGTCCTTGACTTCCTAGAATTCTCAAGACATACCAAAAACACAGAGAGTGGAGTGAATAGATTGACTCAAGGAAATTCTACAAGGCAGCAAAAACATAATACATGAAATCCTGACTGAATAAATCCCAGGATTATTTCTTGCAGTATCTTTATGTTTATTTTTTGTATCATTTTCTACCCATAAGTGGATCCAAACCTGTTTCAGAGTCCAGTGCTTCCGGTGCATCCAGGATTCAAATAAGAGGTTTAACTGAATAACAGAGTTGTCCAGCTGTGGTTCCTCTCTCTCTCCTCTGTGCTGCGGAGGCCATCCTGTCTTCTGTCAGCTGTGATGATGGAAACCCAGTCTCTAGCTCATCCATCATTCCAAATGCCCCGCATTGTTTTCTCTGCTTAATTAGAATCATCCTTTCTGCTAATACTGGCAACCAGCTTCCCCCCACCTCTGTCTCTGATTTTCTCCCCTCACTTCCTTGTTCCTCCTTAGCCTTCCAGCCTTTCTCATCATCATGATGAAGTGTTTAGGGGCTAAATGATAATATCATATGCTTTGGAACAAGACACTTTATTCTTTATTCCTATTATTTAAGCGTAATATGTTTAAACGGAAAATCCCTTTTTTTTTTTTTTTTTACAATGAATCATTTGATTTTTTTAGGCAGGAAGTAATAATTGCCACAGGCATGAGTGAGAAACCATGCCATTAGTCTTTAGTCAGAAGTTTTAAAACATCACAAGTCAGTGTTCAATTAATTACTTTTACTATCTAGTGTCATGTCTATGCTTTTTTCCTGTCTATTTCTGTTTAACAAAAAAGGGTCTGTGTAATCAATTGTAAATTAACATGCATTCATTTTGGTGCTGATAAGTAAATATTTAGACACGTATTCACAAGCAGTTTCTGAAGCAGGACAGAAGATATATGAAGTACAAGGTAAGGAGATGGGGTATTCGAGGCAGAAAGACCACCATACACTCTTTGTATACAGCATATACACAAGGATGTTGTAGATGATGATTCTATAAGGAGTCATCAGGAAAAGAGCCATCTGGGACTTTATGCTGCAGTCTTCCTTATAAGAACTTCTTAAAAGCCATGAGGAGTTGCTCTGGCACAGTTACGTTGACTTCTTAACAGGTTCTTGTGATATAGAATCAGATTGTCTCAAAGCATGCAAATCTTCTGACTGCATTTTGACCCTGCTCAGTGTGAATTTTTATGCTCAGTATGAAGCTCGGATTATCCAGGAATGGAGGCTTTTTTTTAGAGCCACAGGCCAATCCTCAGTAATCCTTTGAAACCCTGTGGCTCAAATCCAAAGCGTTCCCTCTCCAAGCTGCGGTCTCCTAGCAATAGCATGCCAATGACACTTCGTTTCATTTGAAGGAGTGGCAAGAAGTCACCCATCTTCCTGAGTAATTAAGTGTGAGAGTAAGCTAAAGGAGTGCATGGTGAAGAGAATAGAATAAGTAAATTAGAAGTCAGGGATTTTTTATTATTATTTTTAATATTGGGAGAGACTGCTTTCAATATCAACACTAACCAGAGACAGTGGCATGAAAGAAAGCCCAGCAGGCAGTTCAGTAGAGCAGCCAAATCATGACCTGGATGGTAGATATCTTTCCGTTTATGAACATTGACATCAATTGGGTGCCCAAGGTTCATGCTGAAGTGGAGAAGTGTTGCTTTGTGAACGAATACAGCAGCCAGTTACAATCTCTACCTAGAGACACACACAGAAGGCTGCTCTAACAACTCGAAATAATGAACCCGCAGTACCTGAACATCCAGCTGCAGAAAGTGTGTGTTGGTGTGAGAGTGGGGGCACCACGCAGCTAACAGACCCTTATGTGCAGTGAGGCGAGAGATTTCAGAACCTCATCCATCATGCCACAGGATCTATGCCTGGGCCAGAGCAGAGCCAGCCAGAAACACAGCCACATACTACTTAAGAGTATTAAATACAATCCCTCAACTCACATACACACAACTGCTGTTGCTCTGTTCAAGGCCTGCTGTGAGAGGGTCTGGGCCTCAGTATGACGCAGCAAGGGGGGAAGCAGAGGAAATCACTGGGCTACATAAGCCATGTAATTAATGCTTGTCAGGTTTATATTAAAGCCACAGCCAATAATTTCCGAACAACAGAATAAATATAACAAGATAATAAATTGTTGTGCCTTGTTGACCAATTAGATCTGAGAAAATTGTTCATTAAAAAAGTCTATGAAAATAAGGTATAAATTGACATAAATAGCAAATACTTTCGCCTGATAAGACCATTGTCAGTGCATGACTATACTTGGTCTGAGACAATTGGCATGTTACAAGACAAATCATGTAGGATTTACTTGTTGCAAATTAAATATAGAAAAATTTTCTCAAATGGCTGACTGATAAACCTCTTATCCATCAAGTTTTCTTTTTATGGACTAAACATAGGTCTTTTTTTAAACAAAATAGAATAGAATGCCAGAAAACTTGGAGTCGGGCGGACGGTTACAGCTAAAGACATGTTTGCTTATATTGATTTTTACATTGTTTCAGAAATCAGATCAATGGGAAGTCAGAAAGTATTTCCTCACAGAATTCTGAACACAAGACTCATTTGGTAAATCTATAAGTAATATTAGCAGACAGGTTAAATTCAAAACTAGAGAGGCACGAGGCAGAGGGTTACATGTGTGAACAAATGCTAGCAAACCCTAAAGATAAAATGAAGAAGATAAACAAATTCCTTTTAAGATATCTGTTTTAACTCAGCCAGGTTGCTTGGCCAGTCGTTGCTCATTCATCTTGACATATCTTAACTCTAGACGTCATACACTGTCTTCCCACATACATGGATTAAAGAGATCTGGAACAATCTGGAAGAGCTATTCATAACAATCAGTAACTTGTTGTGAGCAAAAATATATATATTATTTTTTTGTTTTCTGCCTGAACCTTCACCGTAAAGAGCAGGAACCCACTTCTTATTCATGGCATCACAAGTCCAAAGTCAGGGGTTTTACAAGAACAAAGAAAATTATTATCTTTAACATATGGCATGCAGTTTACTGTTTATAGTGATGCTGGTGATGTTGATTAGTCCTAGATGTGCATGAATTGAACTGCAAACAAAACTATATTAACAATATTATATTAAAATGTATTATTTAATGTTTAAAAATTGTTAAATATTACATATAATGTGTTCTGTTATCTAATTGAAAATGCAAATACTGTACAGCCCTCATACTGCCGTGCAAAAGAAAAATCCAAATAAACCCCTGACCACAAAAAAAAAAAGAAAAAAAAATTTACTATGAGGCACAGTAAAAAAAATACAGGTAGTCCACGACTTATGATGGAGATGTGTTCCAGTGACCCCCATCGTAACTGTAATTAAAAAATATCGTAAGTCGAGACATGGCCTAGCCTACCCAGGAATCTTTAAGAATCGTGATCAGTATGGGGTAGTATACTGTCATTTGTCAATATGACAGTATAAAAACGAACGGTATGAAGCACGCCTGCAGGTGATTAGACTAAACAGTGCACTCTGTTTCAGTGTCTGGTGACATCAATAAAAGGGAGGTAGACAAGCTAAAATTGTGCATTCATTAAAAACTGAAAAATATATCTGCTTTAACATTGAGACAACTGAACTATGTTGACCGCTGGCAAGAGTAAGACATCATTTAGTTAGGCAAAATTTAAATGCCTTGTGAAAATGTATATATTTTTTACAATTTTGTTGTATCATTATCATCACTTTAGGAACGAATAATTTCAACCATCGAAAGTGAGTGACCTGTGAGTGCATGTCTAGGATATTTTTTCAGCTGAGAGAACGGTGCCTAATGAAATAGGTGTAATGAGAAATTTCACACCTTCTGCACTATGCTGGGTCACTGAAAGGCCTGCGCTAGGGGAACAGCACTAGCAGCTCAAAGGGACACCATTGTCCATGCCCAAGGGACATGACAGGTTACATCATTATTACACCAGGGGCCAGTAGAGCCCACAGCTGTCAGCTGTTTTCTCCATCATTCATCCTCTTTTCACTTTCACAGAACCCCTTCATGCTCAAATCACAACCTGCCTTTTGTAGTAGCATGCGGTGAGTCTCTATAAATCATGTTTCACTTCTTTTCTGACTTTCTCTTTAATTTTCTGGATGGTGGAAGCAAATTAAAGAGGAGAATAAATTGTTGGAGAATAATAAACCACAGTAACGATACCTGATTGTGAGTTCTTTATAACTCCTTCAACCATCAAATCGTATATTAATGAATGAGTGAGTGAATGAATTAATGAATGACAGCTCTTTCTCTTTTTTGGTGTACCAGTCAGTGGACTGTAGAGTGGGGAGGGCCAGTAAACCCAAAGTCAGTGAGACATATCTAAAGCTCCACGCCCCATGACTGTGTGGAATGTGCCATCGCTGACTTGCAGACGTTCCCTGAGGAGCATTCTTAGATACAGCTTTTTGCTTGGGAACGGTTTGTTGATTAAGTGTTATATTATTTTATGGAAATAATTCTGCTCTGCAAGACCATGGCGAAACTTTGATTTTAATCGCTTCTTTTTTTTGTTCTGCCCTATTTCAAGTAATATTTAGACTATATAATTGGTACTTAATATATACCTGCTGAGTGGGAATTTAAAATGGTCTACATGAGCCATATTGTGATACAGTGGTGTAAAGTATTTAAGTAAATCTACTTCCTTACTGTATTTACTTTTTGTGTATGTTTTAGTTTTAGGAAAAAAGCCTCAGAAATCAACTGTTTTTTGTTTTTTTGCTTACATGTGGACTAGTGCATCTTAGAGTCTACGTTCAATATGAGTCAAATACTCAAGTACTGTTCAAATCAGATACTCTAACATGTTTACTCAAGTCATATTGGAACGTGTGAGTTTTAACTTAGAGTAAGTTTTGCAGTAAGGTATCTATACTTTTACCCAATTATAATTTTTATGTACTCTTTACACATCTCGTGATATTGTGATGTTTTCACTGTTCTTGTGTAATGGGTATTTTAATTATAAGATCTGTTATGCTAGGAGTAATCTGCTTTAAATAAAAGCTTGTAGCTTGACCGCATTCGGCACTGTATATGATTATGTAACCCTGACAGTATCTTCCTTGCTCTACCCCAGGATACATTTTTATGAAGTATGCACTGTGTTTATATATTACATTTAGATTAGATTATTCTCATTTGATTAAATCGGCTTAATAATGAATAATGAGTTTGGTCATTAGTCAGACAAGTTGCAGACTGTTCAGGCTCTCTCACTGCTTCACGGCAATGTCATGGTCTAAGCTCTACGGTGCATATTCTGTTTTGTTATTTCAGTCTTTTTTTTTCTTTTTCTTTTTTTGCTGTAATTGCTCTCAGCCTTTGCAGACTACTCACTCAGACTCGTAGAGAGGCTGTTGTTCACTGAACCAAAATAAAGAGTGGTCTTTTTCTGGTGCCAGAGCGGCTCCCTCATGCATGAGAAGGCATGATGGGATGATCAAACGCTGACCTGCCCGAGCGTCCCCAACCCCCTCTTTGTCCTCTGGCCTTACGCAAATACAGGCCCCTCAGCTTCATTCAGATGGCAGAGGACAGATAAGCTTGTCTGCTGCAGGCCATGGGAAACAGTCCACTGCTGCAGGTGGACATCCCTGAGAGGCTGTTCAAACAGTAACTGCTGGGATTAATGCATATTAAACACAAAATATCACAGAGTGATGGAAGTTTAGGTTACTAAAAGTGAAAATTAAGTTACAGATGCTACAAGATCATCCTAAACATGAATATATACAGTATGATGATTCAAAGGCTGGTCTTTACAAACTCTTACCTGTAAACAAATATTACAGTTTTTTTCAGTTGCTTTGGAACATTTCTCAAATTATCCTTAATATACGCAATCCAGTAAGTGCATTTCTTTAAACAATTAATACAAACAGCACAACACATTCGATTACATGCAAAAGCCTGTACTTTTCTCAAAAACTCTCAAGAGTAAGTATTTGTGTCAATGAACATCTCATGGTTATCAGTCGGCACGTTGTTCAAAACAAGATAGTAAAAATGTTCAGTCATGTTGTTAATATAACAGTGCACACTTTCAGTATTTCCTAAACTACAGTTTGGATTAAAAAGACTGAAAATGGCAGATATCAATTTCAACAGCACAAATATACACAACTGCATGAGCTATTGATTGCACGAGACCAGATAGAATTCAGACTTTTACTGTACTGTATTATTGTTTGTTCATTTCCTGGTTTTTAATCAATTTTCAGAAATTGTAATTTTGCAAAAAAAAAAGTTTAATCAAAATGTGAAGAAGATAAATGACATTATGACAACTGGTTTAACCATTAAACAACTTACGCAATGAAGTAATGGCAAGATCAGTATACTTTATTTTGATCAATATGACATAAACAATGGATAATGTAGGAAAGAGCAGACAATTGTGCACAATCAAATAGATGAATGTGAGAGAATGTGAAGGAAAAATGTTTTTATGATGTGCACAAGTGAATACATGATGTGCAAGTTTTGAGAATTTTATTTATGATCTGAGAAATGCTACAAAATAACTGAGTAAAACTTTAATGAGCGTTTGTGTGTGGGGTATTAAAAATATGCAGGATTGCATGGAAACTAATATCCTAATGCACTGCATCGTGGCACGGCTTTGTAGGTGAAGCACTTTGTGCTGAAGGATGTGAATGATGGCTCACACCTAGACCTGTAGCAGCTGTGGTGATGCCTCAAATCTTGAATGAATGTTATTAATCAAACTATTGCATTATATAGTGCATACATACTGTTAACACAATGGCCAGCATTCAAATCTAAAGGTCTATTAGGTGCACAAGTGATTTGTATGCCCATACAAAAAACATCTGTAGAAGAAGTCAAAGTATCTTCAAGAAATATCTGCACTGGGTGTGCTTAACGATTAATTAATAATGCACTTCTTTTCAAAATGTCCGTGGAACAGCTTTTTAAGTAGGAAGCGACCCGGCTGTAAGTTCTCACTCTTTAGGGCTAGAGATAAGAGGAGGTCCAAGAAGGGTCAATTAACACTAAGAATCTGGCTATACAGCTTCATGACCTCTGACCTTCAGCTGCCCTATCCCTCCAAACTAACATTCCTCTGATAAAAATGGCCAGATAAGCAAGTCACAAGGTTGTGTACACAATGATGAAGTGAGCATGAGAGCAAGAGAGAGAGAGGGAGAGAGACAGAGAGAGAGAGAGAGAGAGAGAGAGAGAGAGAGAGAGAGAGAGAGAGAGAGAGAGAGAGAGAGAGAAATGGAGGGGCAGGGTTATCAGTAAAGATTCTCAGAAAGAAGTTCCTTGCTTGTCTGAGTTTGTAAAGAACACATGTAACACATGTTCGTGCCTGCATTGATAAGAGTTCAGACAAGCAGGTTGGGCCCATCCCCATACACACATCTCTAGTCTCACACACACATGGGCTTCTGGCCAAAATGCTACCACATGAAAGACAAAGAGAAACATCTAGTTATCTGCAACAGCAGTAGCCTCTGTAGCTATATGTATTCTTTAAATAAACTGTGCATGTGATGTATGGAGGAAGTGTCACTAACACTGTATACTGGCTGGCATCTCTACAGAGAGAAACCTGGAAGTGTGTGTAGGCTGATTGCTAGGAAGTAAGATTTCAATCTCTAGATTTTTTTTCTGAAGGTGTAGACACGACAGCTGGGTCTTTGCAAAAAAAAAGGCTGTGGCCTCTAATGAACCTAGTCGTATAACCATGCTGGTGTGTGTCTGCATGCAGACTTGGCATGATCCCAATTCACAAGAACAATATGTAGCTGATTGTCAGATATTAAGGTGAAGACTTTCTTTTTTTTTTTTTTATAAATTTACAGAAGACATCTTTATCCAGATGTGTTTTTGTCTCAAATCAAAACCATATCCTTGTTTTGTCGGTGATATTCTTTTTAGTGGTGCTTATTTAACAGGTCTACTGTCTTTATTTGAAAAATTGCATACATTACTATAACGAATATGAGCATGAGTCCATGTTTTTGGTATAAATTATGATAATGATATGAGAAGACTGTTTAAAAGTTTCTTGTCAAAAATTCACAGCATATATTTTAATCACTTTCGACAACTCCAGCATTTCATATCAGTTATGAATAAGCACATTTACATTTTTGAAATTGAATTAAATTCCATGCCTTCTAAACCAAATCAATTTAGTGAGCCATTTAGTGTCCACGCTCTTAATCACATGTAATCTGTCTAACGGAAAGGCGTGACCAGTATGGTGACTTCACAAAAAGGAAGCTATAAAAGCACATGCGGTGGAGACGACCCTAGCTTCTGTTTATTAAGGAAGCGCTCTGTGTGTGTCTGTGTCAATGGTAAGTGGTAAAATATAAAAAAAAATTAATAAAATGGAGAGCTGTGCGTAGCTTGTGTGTAGCTTGGCTGGGAGCGGCGCATGCTCAGTCGGTATTTAAGGGTATACGGTGCCTGTTCCTCCTCGTAGCCCTTCAGGCCCTTTCCGTGGCCCGTCTCTCCTGAAGTCTACCCCAGGCATGGGGTTTCTTTACCCCAAACCGGGGTAGGTTTCTAAAGTTCCCTCAGTTCCCCCATGACCCATTGTGCTGTAGGCTTTCTATTCTCCTCCCTTTTAGGCCCCAGACCAGGAGAAACCTAACCGGCTGTTAAGTCCTGCTCGCACTGGACATATGCGTCCACAGAAAGGAACCGTGGAGAAAGACGGACAGCTGTTCAACTGCTACAGTCCCTATAAAAAGGAGCTCCCTGCTAACAAGCAGACCCTCAGCATGTGGATTGTCATCTGATGAGTCCTCTGGTCTCCACACACCTTTCAGGGTCAGAGCTCACTCCACTTAGAGTGTGGCGGCCTCTAAGGCCTGGTCCTCTGGAGCAGCGGTCCCCAACCTTTTTTGCCCCACAGACCGTTTTAATGTCAGACAATATTTTCATGGACTGGCCTTTTAGGTGTGGCGAATAAATACACAAAAATAAAATGATACAACCAGCATAGAAACTGGTATTTTCTAAATATAATAATAAACATAAATATGATGTTGTTTTTTGTTCCTTTTGCTAGCTTGGGAGTTTTAATTTAGCGGTAATGTATTATGTGTTACCAGCCGGAGCAGCCCCTTTAAGAAGGTAGAGGATGTAGGTAAAACATGTGACCGAGGCAAGCATCTTGACATGCATCAAGTATGAGTCATAGACAGATGTGGCAGAGAGAATCCAGTAATTTTCCAAAATAAAACATTGTTTAGAATCAGATAATAAATAAAACGAAAATAATGTAAGTTATGTATTCTTTCTGTGTGGCCCGTTACCAATAGACCCATGAACCACTGCTCTGGAGCATCTCTCCAAGACATTTGCAACGCTGCAGGCTGGTCCACCACACTGACCTTTGTAAGGTTCTATAGATTTAACCTTTGGGCCACTCCCGCCTCCTCTGTGTGTCAGCCTAGCTGTGCCCATCCACACTAGGCAAGGACTAGTCAGTCTGGCGGTATTGTACTCTCGTTCCCAAAGCGTTGTTGATGCAGCTCAGATTCCTGAAAGAGTCTTTCAAGTCTCTAGGTTATGTATGTATTCCTGGTTTGCTTAGGGAACGAGACGCTGCGTCTCCAGGCCACACTCCCACACAGTAGCGTTCCCAAAGCGTTGTTGATGCAGCTTCTCTGTATATAACTTTATATCTATATCATTAGTTATATACAAAAATCTGTGTAAGGAGTATCATACAAACTACAGGTTGCACAATCCTGAAATCTCTGTACATTATTTAAATAAAGTACACAGCCTATAGAAAGGATGGTTTTGTTATGTCAGTGGCTTTCTTTGGAGTTTTATGCTTTACTGACTTTACTTCCTTATGAAGTGTAAAACAGGTGCAGTGCTTCAGCTGGTGTGTATTTAAATGGTTTGCAAAATAGAATTGAATAACATCATTGGCTGGATGGATAATGTGTACCTGAATTCAACATTACCCATTCAGGCACCTGGTGGCCTTATACAGTGCACTAGACTAGACGGGTTAATTGAAGTAGAGTTTTGTCTGTCTGCATTTCATGTTGGATTGTTGGTTGTTGGCGCTGCATTGCTGCATGCTAATGAACTCTGAATCCTGTTTCAATAAAAAATTAACAGGAACGTCTGATCAATGTTTCATTTAATCATATTTGATAAATTCTGTAGCAGCTACTTTGTTTTGATATAACTTGTGTTGGAAGAAGACACTGTAGTTTTTTTTTACATTCTCACCGAGCACACTCTATACAGTTTGCTTTGCTGTGATTGCATTCATTTTCAAATCAAGCATTGATTCACCCCTTATTATTAGTAGTAGTAGAAGTAGTAATAGTAGGCGTATTAGGAGTATTAGTAGTACAAGTAGTTATAGTAACAATACTATTACTAATAATAAATTGCACCTTGGTTTTTGAAAATATAAACATAAAACTAATAAGCTCATATTCCAGCCCACAGCAACATGTTAGCCTCAGATAACCTCTCTCTCTCTGGGTGGCATGGCTATGGGCTCTTGGTGCAGTCCTGCACCACCCACGCCTTGATCCTGTACTGATTAGGTTCTTGTGGAGGATCATTCGCCCGTATCAGACCAAGCGCCCTGCTATTTGGTACCACACAGGATTCGGGGTTTTCCGATTTCATTCCAGAGCTCACTGCGATATGACTGAGCATTTGCTCTTCACACAAAGAAAGCTACGGCACATAGGAATGAATAAAAGCTCTTTTGAGTTGTTTTGAGCATTGCTCAGCACACATCCATGCTGGCCATCCACAAACAAGCTCTTCTTTGTTAGGAACAGCCTTGACACAATGCTGGTTTCTTTTGTAAAGAGGAAACCATGTGCATTCCTTTATTTGCTTACTATATTCCACTATTTTACTGGTTTGCTCTCAGATGTTTTATGGACAATGATGCTCACACCGTTTTACTAATATCACTACATATAATTTGATTGGGTTCGAAAATGCATTATTATTTTTTTTTATAAGCGTAATGAGTATTGATATATAATTCATATTTAAGTATAAGTCCTGGGATCTTGGGCATAAAGATATAGTTAGTATTTATGTATAGTTCCTGGTACACTGGGCATTCAGATATAGTTCATATTTATATATGGTTCATGTTTATGAATAGTTCATGGGACATGGGGTATTCATATATAGTTCATATTTATGTATAGTTCCTATTTATGTATACTTCCTAGAACATAGGTTTTTCATATACAGTATAGTTAATATTTATGTATAGTTCATAGAGTACATTTACATTGATCAATTATCAGTTATACAGCTGAGTAATTAAGTGTTAAGTGAATTGCTTAAGGCCCCAGCAGTGGCCCATGACCTTCCGATCAGTAGTCCAACATATTATCAACTGAGCTACCACTTCCCCAGTCATATTTTTTTTATATATAGTTCATGTGCAGTTCATGAGAAGGGGTTAAATTGGGATTTAGAAGTTGTAAGATCCCTCTTTCTTCCATTGGTGCAGCAATGTGTGACTAGTTATATTCATTGTAAATCATATATGAAATATTCTAATACTCTCTCTCTCTCTCTCTCTCTCTCTCTCTCTCTCGCTTTCCTTTTTTCTCTCTCTTCTCCATGAGAACAGACAAAGCCCAGGGAATCTGGTAGCAAAGCCAGCTGACATTCTGACAGCCTCTGAGACAGAGGTACTTATGGATAGAGGGAGAAGAGAGCATGCAACACAGTGAATAAATGGATCTGAGCCGCCGTTCTTCCCAAGTTCACACTCTTTCTGTGCTATACATTCTGTAGTCTTTTTTATCCTGGCGCCTACAGGGTGAAGATAGCATGTGATCAAAGAGCAAAAGCATCTAGGTTAAAATGCCCACTGTTCCAGTGTGTATGTATGTGACTATCAGGGTTCACCCTTCAAACCCTTCACCCTACTGGTTTTCAGATAAGAGGAGCTCATTGTGAAAAGCGTTCTCTCTCTCTCTCTCTCACTCTCTCTCTCTCTCTCTCTCTCTCTCACTCTCTTTTTATTTCTTTCTCTTGTGCTGTAATGCTGTTGTGCAGACTGACCCACTTCAATGTCATGTCTCCTCTCAGCAGTAACTCCAATTTAAATCTTTACATCTCAGTAAAACTTTGCACTTCATAAATAATGAATGCTGACACAAAACATTTTACTTGCCTTTTTTCCTTACCACAGATGTTCTTAGTTGTATCTTACCCATGTGAGCTCCTCCTTGACAGTGTTGCTTTCATTGGTGGGGAGGATCTGCTGGAATGCTGCTGTAGGTGCCAACAGTGTCGAGCAGGCCTGCTGTGTTCCAGTGCGGAAGATAAGTGAGGCCTGTGAGGAGTGTGTGTTGAGTAGTTGAAAACCTACAGGGACTGGCACAAGTGTATGTGACCCTGTTAATCTGAGTGTGTGTGTGTGTGTGTGTGTGTGTGTGTGTGTGTGTGTGTGTGTGTGTGTGTGTGTGTGTGTGTGTGTGTGTGTGTGTGTGCATGTGTTTGTGTTTGTCTTTTTGTTTCTCTGGCATCCATTCTTATTTATCTTCATTTATAGATTTTTTTTTAAGTTGTAATCAAATTCCTATTTGCCATACTTTAAGGTCTGTGCAGTGTTGGCTGAAGTACATAATTGCTGAATAAAAAAAATACAAATCCCCTGCTTAAATATTACTTTAGTAGGTGTACTTCTTTTTTAGATCAGAAGTAAAATGTCTTATTTGGTCATTCACTGTTCCATAAGGATTTTATTGTTGCAGGCACACACTGAGACTACAACTACTAATTTATTTGTTAAACCCTTTTTCCATCCATTCACTTTTAAAAAGTCTAGTTCTTTTAGCTTCTGAAACTAAACTTGTGGTGTAGGGCATCCTGATGTTTTTTTTCAAGGATTTGATAGGAAATCTTATTATGAACCATCCAAAACTCTATCTGCAGTCAGCAATGGCCTTGTTTACACACAGAAAAATCAAGGTACAGGAACGTACCTAAAAATTACAAAATTACGAATTAAGAAAAAAAAAGAAAAAAACTTAGGATAAATCAGTTCAGCAGAACATAAGTAAAATGCTATGGTAAAATATCAGGATGTAATTTTAAACCATACCAGGATACAAAGGTAAATTTCTATCACTAGGGGTGCATAGATGTTCTTTTAAAGGTACCGACAAGAAGGTAGCTGTCTGCTGGGGCGACAAAGCATTTGTACTCTTTAAGGTACATTCCTGAATTTTTCTGTGTGTAATTGCTAACTGTATCTTACTGACCTTCTCACTTGGCATCCCAAAGTGTGTGTCTAGTGTTAACAATCTTACTGTGCTCAGTGTATGTGTATATATTTAGTGTGTGCCTAACAGCAAAATAACTTTTGGTTTTCCTCTAAGTCTCTTATACTTAGTTCTTCTTTACAATCATACTTGTGTTCATTCTGCATTTGCACACAGCAAATTACACGGTCACTCTCTTTGGTTCAATATTGTCATATCTCATTCAATTGCATACAATTTGTAGTTCCCTTTTGCACTATATTTTTTATTTGCCATATTTTTTCAACTACCACTTCATCATTATCTAATATGTTTTCTCATAATTTTTTTTTTGTCATATTTTTTTTTTAACTATATTTATAGTACATTTTATCTAATGCACAGTTTTTTGATCAGGTTTTTGTATTCTGTACATATATATAAAACAATGTTTGTGACGAATAAAAAATTTGGAATCTTGAATGAGTTGAATGAGTTGAGTGTATATATATATATATATATATATATATATATATATATATATATATATATATATATATATATATATAGCTTTTGATACGCCCCTTCCAACCCAGTAAAAACCCAAAGAACACTATACGAAATCAATTTAAATGAATAAATAACACTATTTCACTCCATAACACTTAATTATTAGACTATTTTAACAATACTTTATGTAAATCAACAGCAATTACAATGCCTCATCTTCCTCCATTAATATTTTCACTTGTGCTTGGGCTGGTTCCTGAGCTGCCTTTTTTATGGGGCTGAAGAACATGGTAATGGGTAATTGCTGTCTGTTTTTTTTGTAACTCAGACAGCAATTCTCTATATGGTAAAAAGACACTGTCTAACCCATTTCCGAACTGCAGTGACCTAACCATGTTTGCATCACGATCTTGAAATTGTTGTTTCAAAGCAGCAAGTGTACGAGCTGCTTCTGCTAACATTTCTATGGTAAGGCCCTCATCTTCTTCTGGTTCTTTTTCTTCTCCCTCATACTCCTCTTCCTCGCTGGCAGATTTTGTTAGCTTGAGGAGTTCCTCTTCAGTCAGTGTTTCTGAATGGACTTCAATCAGCTCTTCAACTTCCTCCGTTGTCATGTCAGTGAAGCCTTCATCTCCCAACAATTTTCCAAGCTTCACTGCATTTTGTACAGCATTAGACTGAATATCTTCTGGAGAGAAGCCTTTGTGATCATTCACAAACATAGGCAGTAAATTCTTCCAGCAAGAATTTACTGCCTGTTTTTTGAGATCTTTGAACGAAGATTCAACTACCTTAAGGCACGATGCAATGGAAAAAAATTTCCAAAATGCCTTGATGGAGAAATCTTCATCCTGCTCCATTGCAGTAACAAGGTGTTGAAGAGAATTTCTTGTATAAAGTGCCTTGAAGGCACGAATAACCCCTTGATCCATGGGCTGCAGAAGTGAGGTGGTGTTGGGAGGCAGAAACTGTACTTGAACGCCTTTGTACTTCAAGTCCACTGTGCGACCACCAGCATTGTCCATGATTAATAAGACTTTGAACTCCATTCCCAAATCATGTAGGTGTGTGCATGCTTCAGGAATGAAACACTGATGAAACCAGTTTGATATTAATGTCTTCATTATCCATGCTTTTGGATGCGACATCCAGAAGACAGGCAACAAATTTTTATTTTTATTTTTTAAGGCCTGTGGATTAGCAGACTTATATATGAAGCCAGGTTTTATCATATGCCCAGCTGTATTGCCACACATGATTAAAGTCACTTGGTCTTTTTGCGCTTTAAATCCTGGAGCCTTTACCTCATCTTTTATGATATAAGTTCTGGATGGCATTTTTTTCCAGAACAAGCCTGTCTCATCCATATTGAAAATTTGTTCTGGGTGGTATCCATTTTCTTCTATAATTTTCTGAAGCGTTGCTGGATATTTCTCTGCCGCTTTGATATCAGCAGATGCCGCTTCACCGTGCAATCGAACGCTTTTCATCTGAAATCTTTCTAAGAAGCGCTGTAGCCATCCTCTGCTTGCATGTTGCTGTGATGTTCCTGCTTGGGGTTCGCTTGAAGTGCTTGCTCTCTCTTCTGCTTCACTTTGGATTTTATTAAATAAAGACAGAGCCTTCTCACGTATGATATTACCATCGAGCATGAATTTTTTTTCCGAACGTCATCGATCCACAGAGACAAAGCACTTTCCATCTTGATAATATTTCTATCTCTCACTTTCGTTGCATATTTCGCACTTTCTTTAAAACTCATAGTAACTGCCTGCCGTATTTCACTCTCTTTCTTTTTTATTGATCTTATTGTGCTTTCATTAACACCAAAACGCTTTCCAACCGCACTATTCAACATTCCTCCACGAAGCATGTCCAAAACTTTAACTTTTTGATGAAGGTTCATTACAGAAATCGAACGCTTTATTTCTCTCCACCACCTGGTGATGATGATGGACGTTTAGGAGCCATTGTATTTATTGTTCAATCCACACGATTTTGATAAAAAAAATCACTATTCACTTGCGAATAACGCGATCACAACGGATACAGGTACAGTACGTCTGGGCGCTAGCGAATGAATAGAATCTCAATGCCTTTGTTCCGAGGGAAACGAAGATGCCGTGATGCTATTGGCTTAGGCATTCGTATTCGGTTCGTGATTGGTCGAAAGAATGTGAACGTGAAATGGTTCTTTTTTGTTGAAGACAATGCTAATTTATTTGTCATACAGTACTGTATATGTTATATTTTATAGTTTAAATGAATAATACATAATAAAAATAGTTTTAAAGCATTTTTTAGACAATTTTAATGAGATAAACCTTGATTAGAAATGTTAAACTAGCGTTTTTTGAGCAGCTCACGGTTGCTCACGAGCCGATCTGAATGAGAGTCGCCGGTCAGGATGAAAGTCGCGAGCATGCGAGGCCGCGAGCTCCGAGGTTCCACTGTATATATATATATATATATATATATATATATATATATATATATATATATATATATATATATATATATATATATATATATATATATATATATATATATATATATATATATATATATATATATATACAGTGAGGAAAATAAGTATTTGAACACCCTGCTATTTTGCAAGTTCTCCCACTTAGAAATCATGGAGGGGTCTGAAATTGTCATCGTAGGTGCATGTCCACTGTGAAAGACATAATCTAAAAAAAAAATCTGGAAATCACAATATATGATTTTTTAACAATTTATTTGTATGATACAGCTGCAAATAAGTATATGAACACCTGAGAAAGTCAATGTTAATATTTGGTACAGTAGCCTTTGTTTGCAATTACAGAGGTCAAACGTTTCCTGTAGTTTTTCACCAGGTTTGCACACACTGCAGGAGGGATTTTGGCCCACTCCTCCACACAGATCTTCTCTAGATCAGTCAGGTTTCTGGCCTGTCACTGAGAAACATGGAGTTTAAGCTCTCTCCAAGCATTCTCTATTGGGTTTAGGTCTGGAGACTGGCTAGGCCACGCCAGAACCTTGATATGCTTCTTACAGAGCCACTCCTTGGTTATCCTGGCTGTTTGCTTCGGGTCATTGTCATGTTGGAAGACCCAGCCTCGACCCATCTTCAATGCTCTAACTGAGGGAAGGAGGTTGTTCCCCAAAATCTCGCAATACATGGCCCTGGTCATCCTCTCCTTAATACAGTGCAGTCGCCTTGTCCCATGTGCAGAAAAACACCCCCAAAGCATGATGCTACCACCCCCATGCTTCACAGTAGGGATGGTGTTCTTGGGATGGTACTCATAATTCTTCTTCCTCCAAACACGTTTAGTGGAATTATGACCAAAAAGTTCTATTTTGGTCTCATCTGACCACATGACTTTCTCCCATGACTCCTCTGGATCATCCAAGTGGTCATTGGCAAACTTAAGACATGCCTGGACATGTGCTGGTTTAAGCAGGGGAACCTTCCGTGCCATGCATGATTTCAAACCATGACGTCTTAGTGTATTACCAACAGTAATCTTGGAAACGGTGGTCCCAGCTCTTTTCAGGTCATTGACTAGCTCCTCCCGTGTAGTTCTGGGCTGAATTCTCACCTTCCTTAGGATCATTGAGACCCCACGAGGTGAGATCTTGCATGGAGCCCCAGTCCGAGGGAGATTGACAGTCATGTTTAGCTTCTTCCATTTTCTAATGATTGCTCCAACAATAGACCTTTTTTCACCAAGCTGCTTGGCAATTTTCCCGTAGCCCTTTCCAGCCTTGTGAAGGTGTACAATTTTGTCTCTAGTGTCTTTGGACAGCTCTTTGGTCTTGGCCATGTTAGTAGTTGGATTCTTACTGATTGTATGGGGTGGACAGGTGTCTTTATGCAGCTAACGACCTCAAACAGGTGCATCTAATTTAGGATAATAAATGTAGTGGAGGTGGACATTTTAAAGGCAGACTAACAGGTCTTGGGGGTCAGAATTCTAGCTGATAGACAGGTGTTCAAATACTTATTTGCAGCTGTATCATACAAATAAATAATTAAAAAATCATATATTGTGATTTCTGGATATTTTTTTTAGATTATGTCTCTCACAGTGGACATGCACCTACGATGACAATTTCAGACCCTCCATGATTTCTAAGTGGGAGAACTTGCAAAATAGCAGGGTGTTAGCAGGGTGTTCAAATACTTATTTTCCTCACTGTATATATATATATATATATATATATATATATATATATATATATATATATATACAGTGAGGAAAATAAGTATTTGAACACCCTGCTATTTTGCAAGTTCCACTTAGAAATCATGGAGGGGTCTGAAATTGTCATCATAGGTGCATGTCCACTGTGAGAGACATAATCTAAAAAAAAAAATCCTTACTAAAGGTAAACTTACTAATGAAAAAGTAATGAACAAACACAACTATGGTTCTAGTGTCCTATTTATCACTCAAATGAATACTATGATACTGAAGTTGTGTTGACTGGTCACAAATGTTACCCGCAGGTCAAATTCTAAATTCTTGGTATTTTAAAAGTTTTTTTATATTGATAGAATGCTACACTGCATACCAATAAAAAATTATGTTGGAAAAAATGTTTTTCAGAATATCCAGTAAATTTGCCAAATTGAACACTCGAAGTACCAGTTCCTAGAAACGTAACACTCATAAAATGCCATGCTTAGTAATCCTATGTTTACTAAGTCATTACTTTGAGCGAAACAAAGCAAAAGCAGTGGAGCATGAAGCAGGTGTGTGCATGCGTGTGTGTGTGTGTGTGTGTGTGTGTGTGTGTGTGTGTGTGTGTGTGTGCGCGCGTGTGTGCGTGCGTGCGTTGGGAGGAAAAGAAATGTTAATCGGTTGAGGTGACTCCTTAGCTGTGGGTCTGTCTCTCATTAGAGACCCTTATGGCTGACCCATGGCCCTTGCTGCCTTTTTTCCTCTCTTTTTCTCTCTCACTCCCTGTGCCTCGGGCTGCACCTCAGGAAAACTCCTAATCCCCTCAGGACAATAAAACACAGATGGTACCTTCTCTCTCTCTTTTTTCCCTTTCTCAACAATCTTTCTTTCAGACATGCATGCTGCTTAGTGTATACACTCGTTTGTCTGTGTGTCTGTGTGGGAAGGAGTAAGAAAGAAAAAAGGAGAATGAAAAAGAGTACGAGTAGAAACGGAGTACATATGGAGCACAGCTGCCAAAGAAGCCATGACGGAAGGTCAAAGGACTTTGCTGGCATGACAAAGACTGACATTAGGTTTAGCCCTACCTGCTTTTTTGTGTGTGTATTGATCTGTTGTATTCTGTGGGATGGGAATTGTGTGCGTGAAAATAGTTGTTTCTAACTATAGTAGTCTTTATGTTTTGTTAGAAAGATAGATAACAAACCTTGTTGACCTCAGACAAAAGAAAGCAAGCGCACTGCTTTATGAACATCCACCCTTGTCCTCTGGCATCCTTTAGGGCCACAAGTGCATGGGGCAGGAGGTTGTACATACTATTTCTGTAGAATGCAGAGGCACAGGCATGGCCTTACTTTTTGCCTGTTCTACACGTTAGTCTATATGATTATTCTGTATTTTCAAAATGTCTTTTCCCAAAGTGCTCTATTTTGGATTAGCTCCACAAAGCACCACGGCTTTTATGAGGCTTTTTTTTTGAGGCAGTGACCCTGTGCCAGGCCAGATGCACGGCACACCCCGTGCCAGCCCTCCCAGCCCTGAAACTTCCCTTCTTGTCTTCTTCCAAAGTTATAAAAATTGTTTGTTCTCACACATGCACATTTTCCCTCACTTTGGGTTTCGATCTGAAGAGATGATTAAGAATCACACACCGCAATAACTGTGGAAGAAACAACCATGACGCCATCTTGAGCCGCACGACTTTTTATATTTTTCATACAAAAATATTGCTTTAATCACAATTATCATCATATACACTACATAGTTAGGAAAAACCAAATCCAATGCACATGTCTACTTCAGCTTCATCGAATTGCTTTCCCTGAAAGCAAAGACTCGTTTAATCCTTCACACGACAAGTAAAAGTTTGGTTTTCACATTTCCTTGGGAAATTCATAGGTTGAGAAAAAAAATCGCCTTGCGATGAACAAGGAGTCACAAAGACTGCAGTTGTGGATTTGGATCTCCTCCACATAAGACATCAAAACAGCTGCGATTCATTTTCAATCTGCACGTACACAACAGAAATGTCATATTCAAAAGAAAAATAGATATAAACTCTATTTCTTCATTTTACAGCAAACTGGACTTTCATTTTCTTTGTTCTTGTACTACAAACATACTGGTTTAAAAATACACCGATCGGCCATAACATTAAAACCACCTGATGAATTTTGAATATGTTTGCCTTTGTGTCACCTGAATGGCTCTGACCCAATAAAGCATAGATTCCACAAGACCTCTAAAGTTGTGCTGTGGTTTCTGGCACCTATCCCTGTATGTTGTGAGGTGGGGCCTCCATAGATCAGATTTGCTTGTCTGGTATATACTACAAAGGTTGGACCAGATTGAGATCTATAGAATCTGAAGGCAACACCTTCAATTTTCCTGTTCATGTTCCTCAAACAATTACTGATAGATTTTTGCAGTGTGGTAGAGTAAATTCTCTTTTTAGTAGCAGTGTACTAAAGTTTGGGTAGGTGGTACATGTCAAAGTATCTGCATTAAAGCCAGGACCAAAGATTTCCCAGCAGAACATTGCATCATATAGAGCATCACACTGTCTTCGCCAGCTTGCCTTCTTACCATTCTGCATCCTGGTGCCATCTCTCCCCCAGATAAGTGATGCACACATAACTGGCCATGCCCATGATATAAAAGAAAACATGATTCATCCGATCAGGCCTTTTTCCTCCATTCCACCATTTTTCAGTTCTGATAATCATGTGCCTCTTGTAGGCACCTCTGTTTAGGTCAGTACGTGTCTCACCCCTTAATCAATGTTAATCAAATCACCTGTCTGTGGTTTTACTGCTATGGCTAATCCGTGTATGGCTGTATGGTTTACCATTCTTTTACAATACATGAAGAGACTATAAATATTTGGAATGAAAATAGACATTTAAAGCTCTTTAAAGTTCAATGAAAGTAAAGACCCTGTGTTCACTTTTCAAAAGTGCTAATATCCTAATAGAAGAAAAAGGCCAGAGGAGGAGATTCAACACGTTTGCAGATATGAGCTGAATTAGACATACCTGAGGCCTGTAGGCAAACTCTGCCATGTCATAAAAACCTGACACAGGAAGCAGGAGAAGAATATATAGTTTGGGGAAATGAAAAAAAAAAAAAGAGGAACAATAGATCCCTGATGGCTGTGTGTCTGAGTGTGATTGAGGATGGCTTTGAAGATCCAAGACCTAACCAGGTAGAAGTCCAACTTAGAAATCATTTTCAACATTAAAAAAGAGAAGGAAGCTCCGACAAATCATACACTCCATTGCACATAATTAGGTCCCAGTGTGTACACTGTCCCCATGAATTTAGCATAAATAATAAAGAAATGAATGGCTGGCTGGAGAACTATAAGGGTGTCTCGTCCCAAACGTCCTCATAATGATTGCATTGTGGCTCTTCCTCATCCTGTCTCTCTCTCTCTCTCTCTCTCTCTCTATCAGCTGTCCAGCCTGACATATGTTCGTTTTCCTTTATCTGGAACCATGGTGGACAAACCCGTCTTGAAGAGCACAAGCTGGTGGCCTGAGGAACAACAACAACAAAAAAAGATGAACAAGATGAGAACTGTCAGTGAGGACATGCACTGCATGGGAACATTCCATACAAATGAGACACTGGATGAAAGGGAGCGAATACAATGTGGGAGTAAGACGAGTATGAGCTAATCAAAAAAGAGAACAGAGCGAAACAATGAGGATGAAGTTGAACGAGGAGGGACTGCAGAATAAATAGAGAGAAAAGTGAAAGCAAAGACAAAATCGAGCATGCTCAAGAAGACAAATGAGGCAGAGAGAGACAGTGAGGACAGAAAGAGAGTGGTAAGGGGAGGGGGAGGAGGAATTCATGAGTGGTCAGTTGAGGCTGTTCAATAGAGATTAGCGATGGACGTGCTGATGTGCTCCTTTCAGGCCGTGCTTTAATGAAGTGGCGGTGTGCTGCAAAGGGGGAGGAGAGGAGGGGTGGAGCACAAGGAGCGAACGAGCGATGAAAGAGGTGTGAAGGGAGGGAGGCAGGAACGGCAGCCAGAGTGCTGTTTGATCAGGAGAACGTCTGTCAGCACCGAACCTTTACTGAAATACCCACATGCGCTCTTTCTTACACGCACACAAAAAACACATACATTCACACACACTCACAGTGATGCTGCCTTGACAATGGTCCTGTTTTCCACTTGCAAAGTCAAAGCAATGCATTGATACCCATTGCTAGTAATACCAAGACACCCAATTTAAGCTTCTGTGGTACATTCATAACATTTCTTCTTTATTGTATAATGCATGATAAATATAATGCAACCAATACTTAAGCCCATATGTTTAAATACTACAAAATAGGTTGATATTTACTTTCTTTATTTCTCTGAACTCTCTTTGTACAGATGTTCACGTGCAACTGGTATTTCGTATCAGCATATGAAGGCAACGTGAATTAGAGACATGTTGTACCTGTCCAAGTGCTTTGATTGGTCATGATGAATGCTCGGCACTGGGCGTGGCTTTCACAAACACCGATGGCCTCATCGACGCTGTAGACAGACAACATGCATCTGTCATGCTGATAGGACGGCCAACAGCGATAGTTCTCTCCCGGTATAGACACGTCGTCCACCTGTTTATATTCTGCAATTAAACAAGAGCATATAAGAAAAAATATTAATAATGTTTTTACAAAAAAACTTGAAAGGTGCTGTTTAGTGTAGATCCCCTTTATAGAGCTTAGACTTCTTAAATATCCAAAGTAACATGTATATTGCTGCTTTTGCTGTTTTGCCACCAACTGCTGCTGTACAAAAGTGTGTATGTTTCCAAGAAACCTTTTTGTTTACACTTCTCCTTTTTTGCACATTGTACTGTATAAATTATGATACAGAATGTATACTGGTCAGCGCTATTTCGTGTACTTTGTGTTCTGTCCTGTGCACAAAAAATTCTGAATGTGTTCCTATAGAGAAATAGGTGTGGGGATCTATGTGGTGAAAAATCATAAAATGATTGTTTAGTGTATTGGAGCAACCAAAAAATGCCTAAATATAATGAATTGAAAGGTTCTTTAGGGAATTCTTTAGGAAAGATGGTGGTTCTATGAAATCTTATACCTTTATTTGTTTATTTTTTTTATTTAATTGCGAAGGCATATAGAGGTTGTGTTGGTTTATGGCTTAGTGCTGGACATGTGTCTAATCACTCAAGCAATCACTCAAGCAATCACTTCTTCCTTTCTCTCTGCTTTTTTCTCTCTGTCCTCTATAACACACACACACACACACACACACACACACACACACACACACACACACACACACACACACACACACACACACACACACAGCATCATGCATGCTAGTCATTTTGACCCTAGTCACAGGCGCAGACCACCGTCACCAGGCAACTGCAGCAAGATGCAGTGAACAGGAGGGAAGATAAAGAGAACGAGAGACAGAGGCAGATAAAGACACGTGAAGTCTGTGTGTCTAAAGGAAACTAAACAAACAATGACCCTCCCATGTTTCACCCGTCACAGCCCTCTTTCTGCTCCACTGTCTCACTTACTCACCCTGACACGACACCTCTATACACCCAGTCACAAAAGGTTAGTTGTTTAGAAGTTCAAATAGTACTCAATACTAATCATTATACTGCATTTAAAACCTTCCTATCTGTTTTAGGACCCCGAGTTTCCAGCAGCTGTGGTTTAAAGTTCAAATTGAATTGAATTCTAAACAAAACCAAAAAAAAAAAAATCCCAATTTTTTATTATCTTTTTTTTTAGTGTGATCTCACATGCAAAAAGAAAGAAGGAATCCGTTTTCATCCGGTGACAAATACCCTGTGGTCGAGCAGTTCCATTTGTCAAAGCAACAACGTGGAGAAAGATTAAGGCCGTGGTCTTACGGATAATCATTTGCTGTTCCCGTCTTGACCGAAAAGAAAATATTCCGAAACAGCGAGAGAATCAACGAGGATGAATAGCTGAGAAACAGGCCTCTGTAACTCGGCCAAAACTCACATCAAACTGGCCACGCAGGCCAACTCTTAATGGCTGGATGCTGGGTTAAATCATTGTTTTTTTTTCTTCTTTTTCTCTCAAACAACAGCTATCTGTTTCTTGTCAGGCTGGGGCCACGGTCTCTGCTGTGGCATCTGTCTTATTTATGCAGCGACATACAAAAAATTGTCTTAACATTAAAACGTGTTCAACCAACCCCAAATCAAGAGGAACGAAACATCAGGTTTGTAGTGAGCTTTAAATCCTAGCTGCTACATTCCTTACAATAAAATACAGTATTTTACATAGACATTACTCATTTCTCCTGCAGAACAAGCACAGAGGTTTGAGTGAACCCCAAGCTTGTGATCCAGCTCACAGGAAACTAAACATTTATGCAATTTTCTCATTAAGACTAAAACTACTGGTAAGCTCACCACACCACAAAAGGAATTTAACCTCCTTTCCTTGCTCTTAACTTCCACACCAAATGGGATCTCAGTGCTGATGGAGCACACCACGTATTCTAATGGATTATGCGATTTTACAGCCTATAGAGTGAACGCTTTATGCAATAAGAGAAGTCTTTAAATGTGGGAGTACCCTATGCTTTGTTAATGACCAGAAGAAATAAAGTGAGCCTGTTGTTTCAGTGAGTAGATTCTATATCCAGACTCTATTGAGGCTGTTTTTTCAGAGTGGATTTTTGGCCTGGACCCGATTCAAGCATGTAGAATGGATCAGCGTCTCCAGATTAGTCTATAAGTTCAGCTTCGTGTCCCAGTGACAGCAGGCCTGATGAGTACAGTGCGCCCCTTCAAAGCATCCAGCTCAACCCTTGCGACTGCTCAACCATGAATTACTGAATCTCTTTCTCTTTATTTTCTCTCTCCATCGCTCTGGGACACGGCTGAATGGGTGGCAAGAGGCAGGCTGATTTACTAGCCTGATCCACTTGTTCTTAAAGAGTGGGATTGGCTTTTCTTTTAAAGGAAGGCCACAGGAGCTTCTGTCTTAGGCTGTGGGTTTGTCTGGATTTAGTGTCTAGAGTGTGTGGCTGTGTGGTTTTAGGGAGGAGGGGAGTTACTACTCATCCACCACCCCCCCACCCCCCACCAACCCACACACACACCCTCCATGTTGCCTTAGGAATGGAGAAGAACAAGTTGGCAGTAAATAACAGCAACTAAGGGATATTTTATGGGCCTAATGAATGCTTTATGGAGCTCTCACTTCAACTAAATGGCTCAGTTACATGCTGGAGGTATGATGTTGAGGACAAAGGGAGGGGGATCTGGAGATGGAGGCACTCGGTAGCAGACAGGAAACTCTCAGAGTGGATCTGCGAACACGACGAATGCTTTACAAGAAAAAAAAGAAAAAAAGAAGTGCTTATTAATCCTGCTGTGCTAAGGCTCACTAAAGGCTTCACTAGAGTGATCGGTAATTGTTCGGTAATCGTTTAACATTTTCCTGAGAAGGTTAAACATTTGTTAACATTCCAAAAATAATGTATATAAAATATATGCTGTGATTAGATGATTAAAATTCTCAGCTGATTTGGTATATGGTTTGGCATGACTCCAGTCAGAACTGATTAAAAAAAGGGGGGGAAATGGCTAAATAACAATTTATAGCTGGAAATGTATTGGTAAAACACTTTCATTCATTATTAAGATATGTAGAGTGATGGAAAGGTAAAACAAATACATTGTCAAAGCACAAACACAACACTCTCTGTGCTATTTGGCTCAGTTTCACATCTACCAAACAAACTGCAGCCTACATCCAAGAACACGCAGCATTTCAAGGTCAGTTCATGATAAACTTCCAGTCAGCTTCCTGATAAAGATTTTTCTCACTGCAATCAAACCACACTAATTTGTTTGCCAACCAGTTCAAATAATATCAGTCTGGTGGCTTTGGTGCACAGTTGAGTGTGACATACCGTGAAATAGGAAGCACATAATTGTATAGGATGTCTTTTGATGTGGTAGCCTTACATTTTCCATTTCATTTAACTAGGAGACCCAAACCTGTTCCAGCATGACAATGCTCCTGTGCACAAAGCTTCATGCTGATATTTTTTACATGGGTTGAATTGGAAGATCTTGCATGGCCTGCAAGAGCTCTGACCTCATGCCTACTAAACATCTTTGGGATGAATGAACACTGACTGCGCCCAGGCCTTTTCACCCTGACTTTATTAAAGCCCTTGCATCTGAATGAGCACAAATCTCCAAAAGCAGACTCTAGTGGAACATCTGCTCAGAATCGTGGCGGTAATTATAACAGCATTATTACAGCCTTGATGTTCCTTTAACACACCCAAATCTATATGCAGGGAAAAGCCTTTTTTTTTCTTGAGTCATGTATGGAAAGAGTTAACCAGCCTGGCCATGAAGATATTTTCTCAAAGCCCTCGTCACTCAACGAGTGTCTGTCGCTATGCTTTACAGGGCAAATGGAGCGAGGAGAGTAGAAAGTAAAAGAGTGAAGCGCTGGGGTGCCAGACTGAGAATGTAAAAGAGGAAGAACAAGCGAAGGTAGAGTGGCTTGAAGAGGAAATGTAAAAGTGAGAGGTGTAGGAACTGAAAAGGAACACGGTTAAATGGCGGTAAAAAAAATCAAGAGAGAAAGAAACAGAGGAAGTGAGTGAAAACTAAAGTTGACCTTTATTCCTCACGAAACCAATTTGATCTTCTTTCCCAATACAGTTACATAAACTTTACTCTTTTTCATCTCCGGTCGGCTGCTTTACAGACACTCACACCCACAGCCAGGATTTAGGACGCACATTCACATTGCAGGCTTAAATACATCCTGATGAACCAGAGCAGGAACTAGAGGAACATAGGACAGGAAGGAAAGCTGAGTGGATAATGTAACTACCCCTGACTGCTTATCAGTTATAGTAGAAGAAGGCCTGCTGTGGGTAATCATGTTATTAGATAGGAAAGAAGATATGGAGACAGACTGAGATGCTAAATACTGACTAGAAAAAAAAAATTATTATATTACGTGATCATTTAGTTCCAAATATATTTATATATTTTAGATTAGGTATGGGAAGATTCATCGAATCGCATCGGTGCATTGGAATACAAGTAAACGATGTTATTCTAAAAGTGTGCAATGGAAACAAGTTGGCATTTGTATCGCGATGCGTTATTTTAAACATATTTGCGTGTAAAAAATGATTTATTTATATATAATTATTAAAGGTTGCTGTACAATTTTATTATTTAGAAAGTCACCAATAATTTGTAAACAATATTTGATATACAGATTGATTTCTCCTCGGCTAAACTGTTTCTCGAATGCATTTAGTACCACTGCTGCTACGTGAATATAGCACTATGGAGACCGAGGCATGTCCTGAGAGTCATATACAATATAGATTAACATGGCAGAGGTAGAGTTGGCAGAAGTTAACAGCTGCAGTGCTGCAAGTCTCCGCTCAACTCCTTTTTTTTCCAGACATTTAAAAAACAAAATAAAATAATAAAAAAAAACACGAAACTGGTGTAAATAAACATAATAAACAAAAAGGGGAAAACAAATTGCAGTAAAAGGCACAGTGTGTGTCAAAATTATGGAAACTTTTGATTGTTTCTAAGACAAATGTATGTTCCTTCTTTTTGTCAGAAGACAATATCGATATCAGTAACTTCCACCTCCGGCCTATCGAGCACATCGACTTTACTTAATAGTTACATGTGAATTCTGTTTTTTTTTTTCTTTAGATTAGCATCATTTAAATGTAAAAAAGGTATTAAAAATACAGTAAAAATGCTAAACTATCAAATGATCAAATGGGGTTGTTTATAGGGGTTTATGGGGTTGCTATTTTCTCTTTTCTAAGTTTTGAGCAACAAATAATTTATTTTTATACAGATAGTCAGATAAACCACAGGGTCCCCTGGTGGTCTAGTGGTTAAGATGCATATATGTTTGTTTGTTCATGTGTGTGTGTGTGTGTGTGTGTGTGTGTGTGTGTGTGTGTGTGTGTGTGTGTGTGTGTGTGTGTGTGTGTGTGTGTACACTTACTTAGTTTGTGTATCTGTGTGTCATTTAAAAGGTAATGTCCATTCCTATACATCTCTAACACCTTCTCAAGGTGAGCTAGAGTCTCATCTGTGTCCCAGAGAAGCTCCCCTAAAACACACACACACACACACACACACACACACACACACACACACACACACACACACACACACACACACACACACAGAGAGAGAGAGAGATAGAGAGAGAGAGAGAGAGAGAGAGAGAGAGAGAGAGAGAGAGAGAGAGAGAGAGAGAGAGAGAGAGAGAGAGACACAGAGACACAGACACACACAGAGTTAGCATTTATCATTGGTTATGTCCTCATACTTCAAAGCTTCTCTGTTTATGGAAAAGTAATCACATGAAACAGTTTTTCTCAATTGCTAAAACACTAAACCTTATTGTCTGAACCAAATGCTCAGTTGCCTGAACCCACTGATTGAATCAATCACTCTTTTGGCAAAACCATAAGCACTTTTCACCTGTTTAGGCACAACTTGCCAACACATTGTGATGCACCCGTGCTGCATAATGGTGAGCACAGGTGACAAAAGTCAAACACAATTAAAGCACAAGTGTCACCACTTGAACACTACAACTCAAAATGGATCACACTTGTGGCTAATGATGTGAGGGAACATATAAAGTAAGCCAGTTCAGAGAGCACTGGTTTGTGAGACCCTACAATAGATAGAAATCTAAAAGGAAGAGTTTGTGTGAGAGGAGGTCGAGGTGGTCAGCGAAGACAAATAACAGTAATATCTGATGAAATCAGAGCTACTGTGGTTGACCATGTTCTTGTCCATGGTATAAGCATGAGGGAGGCTGGATAAAGGGTACAACCAAACATCAGTAGATTCACTGTGTCCACCATAATCCGAAGATTTAGAGAAGAGAACAGGTAATTACCTTGTTTGACATTATAGTACAGTATGTAAATGTTGACAGCAATTACTCTATGAAATACTATATATTGTACCACAGTATACTGTAAGTAAATATATGTTTCAGAACATCACTGTACCAATGTACTGTAGTATTGTCATGGAGCGTTGGTCTAACTGTTTGTAGGCCTAGTATTCCATGTATATTTTTTGTAACTCCATGTTCTCTTTTTGTAGAATTGAAAGACTGCCACATGGGGGTGGGAGGACAGGTATGTTCTCCCCCCACCAAGAGATATGGTCCGTGAGAACAATGCCATTAAACTGAGTGAAATTCAGCAGAAGATCATTGAGGACCATGTACATTTTGAGGGTATCATCAGTGTCAGCCTCTCTACTGTTGATCGTGTCCTCAACCGCAACAGACTGCGCATGAAACAGCTATACAGAGTGCCCTTTAATCGCAACTCAGACAGAGTCAGAGAGAAAAGATTCCACTATGTACAGGTTGGCAAATATCCAGACACATCCGATGTTGATTACTCTAAGTAGTGATTTACTGTAGTGGCCAAATCACTTTTTCCGTATCACTTACAAAACTATATCTATTTCTACAGAGGGTTCTTCAACTGGATGCAATGGAAAGACCCCATGAATACGTGTACATGAATGAAGCTGGGTTTAATCTTACCAAATCTCACTCAATCACACGCGAGATGCTCTGTAGGGCAGCAGGATGAGCATCCCATTTATGTTGTTGTTTGGGACAATGTGAGTTTTCACAGAGCCCTCCAGGTTAGAGAGTGGTTCAATATGAACCAAGGTTTTATCAATCTTTGCCTTCCACCGTACTCCCCTTTCCTAAACCCCATTGAGGAATTCTTCTCCTCATGACGGTGGAAGGTATATGAACGCCAACCTTACACCAGGGTACATCTCCTGCAAGCCATGGGCCTGTGGTGACATAGGTGTGGAGGCATGCCAAGCCTGGATATGGCATGCCAGGGTTTTTTTTCCACCGTTGCCTGGCCAGACAAAATGTGGCCTGTGATGTGGATGAAGCCCTGTGGCATGACCCAGTACGGAGACATGATGCTGGGCTGAGTAATGCACTTATTTGTATATTTTTGTACTTTATTTTTACATGGGCTTACTGTACACAAGTGACGAACTCATAAGATTTCTGTTTGTTTTTACAAGTGCTACGTGTAAATGCACAAGATTTCTGTTTTGTCTTTTTGTACAAGTGCTAAATGCACAGGTTTTTTTGTTTTGCAACATGCATTTAGCCTACAGTGAACAATAAACATTTATTTCTCCAGCTTCATGTCCTGAGCATTGTGTTTTCTATTTTTCTACGTAGTGTTTAGTGACTGTTCTGTAGTGATTTTAATTTTGATTGACTCGGGGCACGATTTGACAACATAGTTCAGTTTTGAGCACAGATTAAACTGTTTTCAGGTGAAAGTTTGGTTTTGCAAGAAGAGTCTGAGGTTTTGTGAATGTAGCTTGAGAATTGGGTTTAGTGTTCACAGTTTAGAGAAAAAGAAAACAGCTTTCAAGAAATGTGTCTTAGCAATCGAGAAAAACTGTAAAATGCACAGTAAAAAAAAAGTACATTATTTGAGATTGAACTCTTTGATGCTACAGCACTATATAACACATATATCATCAACACCATGCCCATATACTGTGCCCACATCTTAACAGCCTGTTGTGCCCCAGAAAGACAGATTTCAAACCCTGTGTGACATTCCATCAGCATGATGAGCAAGCTGATAGGGGGCACGCAAAAAACAGGAGGAGAGAGAGAGAGAGAGAGAGAGAGAGAGAGAGAGAGAGAGAGAGAGAGAGAGAGAGAGAGAGAGAAAGAGAGAGAGAGAGAGAGAGAGAGAGAGAGAGAGAGAGAGAGAGAGAGAGAGAGAGAGAGAGAGAAAGGATTCAGACTGTACCAGCTAAATATGTGAGAGAGAGAACAGACTAACCTGTAGAGTTGACTATGTTGGCAAGGAGAGGCCTCAGAGCTGAGGGAGCACTGTGAGGAAGCAGGTAGGTAAAGAAGAACCTGGAGGCAACAATACAAAAATTAATTGTTGTAACTACAACACAGAAAAGAATAAATTAATAAACACTGTGTATCTGATAAATACATTTCCATGGATGATTTCTCTCATGATAAATGTGTACAGTAATATTCTACGGATAAAACAATACTACAATAAGGAATTGTTTTGTACAATATATGCCAAAAGTTTAGCCTTTTTTTTTCTTTTTTAGATGGTTCCTCTCTAAACTGTTACCACAATGTTGGAGGCACACAATTGTACAGGATGAGATACCATTCATTTTTCCTTCATTTAAACAAAGAGACCCAAACTTTTTTCAGCATGACAATGCCCCTGTGCACAAAAAGCCAGCTCCATTAAGATATAGCTTACATGGATTGGAGTGGAGGACCTTAAGTGGCCTGCGATAGAGCTCAAACATACTGAACAACTTTAAGATGAAATGGAACGCTGACTGGCCAAAAGTGGAGATTATAAGAACAGCAAATAGGGAAAAAATGTGGAACTGGATGTTCCAAAACTTCATACAAAACTTATGGTCAGGTGTCCACAAACCTTTTTTCCATATCGTGTATTAAGTCTGAAAATTGTATTTGTTATATATATATATATATATATATATATATATATATATATATATATATATATATATATATATATATATATATATATATATAAAAATTATATATAAATTATTTACAGGCCAAAATGTTTAAATTATTGAGTTTTGGACTAGACCTATTCAATTTTATAATGACCTATATTTAATAAATCAATAAATAAAGGACCTCTTAGCTATGTTTCATATACCCCAGTTCTGGTCTGTAGCCGTGTGCTTACCTGTAAGCATTATAAAGATTCCTCTTCTCGTTAATACCCTGGCAATAGCCGCTGCTGCACGGGAGGGTAAAGTTGCGAGCAGGGAACTCTAGGAGGCAATCAGTAGATGAAGAGACTGAACATGGCGTGTCGTCCACACTGGCGTCGTCAAGATCGGTTACCTTCAGCTCTCCATCTACCAGTACAAACTGCCTGGGCCTGAAGTCGAGCAGGGTGAGTGATCCGAGCGGAGAGTGCGCCAGGTAGTGGAGCAGACGTGCCAGACTCAGGCAGATCTATAACATGTTGTGAAAGGGCAAATATCACTTTTGGTACTCTGGATCATGTTACAAAGGATATATATAGTATATAGCAAAAAGTTATTTATCTTCTATCATGCTCACAACTTTTGTTACTTTACTATATATTCTGTATATTCTGAGTTATATTTTTACACACTCTCTTTTCCACACAATCTCCCAAAGAACCACTTCTGTGTGTGTATGAAATCGTACGTATACGTAAGTGCCCCAATGATTAACACTCCTATTGTGCACAAGTGTGTTAGGGGTCAGACGAGGCCAAGTGAGACTGGGGCCGTTGGTGTTGAAGAAAAAAATGTCTAGCAAGTACGCAAATCCCCACTACAATGGAGCACGGATGAAGCCTGAGTAACGAGAGCATTGAAGAAAGTGAGTGGGTGAGCGCATCTCCTGATTTACACACCCGACAAATGCTCGTTTTAATGTACTCAAGAGCAGGATGCATTGAATCGGCTGGGCTTTACTTAATAAACTGTGTGGTGGTGTTTTTTTCTAGATGAAATCAAGCAAATGTTTGGTAGTGCAAAAAAAAAAATTGGAGATCTACTCGTAGTTTTAAGGCATTAAAAAGCTTGGATGTACATACACATGCAAGTTCTGGATATGTGTGCATGCTTAAAGCAACTACACAGAAATAAAAATGTCACATTTGTATTTTCAGTGCAGGTTCAACTGAAATGTCCACATGTCTTGTTGTATTTGCCATGGTCGAGATTAGTGGCTTTGAAAGCCTTCATCTATCGTGCGCAGGAAATGGCTCTGAATGTAAACAAACCGTTTGCTAGTCAGCAGGTTTTTCTTTTTATTAGTTCTTCATATGCAATTCAAATGTTCCGAAAGTCTTTCTGCAGGGGTTCCCAGGACAAAGATGGGAAATCAATAAGGATATTTCAATACAGGCAGCTTCATGTATAATGGAATCAGTGAATTCGGTTTAAAGCCATATTGAATCATTTGTACAGTCAGTTGCTGTATGTCTGTGAAATGAATTTAGGATCAGGACAAATGAGTCATAAAGAAATCATAATTCATTTCTTTTATTTTTACACAAAATACTATATTACAAAATTAATGTACAGCAAGAACAGATTGTTCCAGTAAAAGTAAAAGTACAGAAGTATTTGCCTTCAAATTTACTTGTACTAAGTACTATAATTTATTATGGCTATAATATTCCAATTATCATTTTTATCATAAGACTCTTACTCAGTTTTACTTGTCATTGGGGGTCCCTAATGCCTTATGGGGGGTATCGGATCCCCCCAGCACCCCTCAATTCGAGCAATGGTGGTTCATTCACCGTGACATGATATAATAATTGACGCGACCATGCAAATGAGCGTTAAAAAAGTAAATAAACAAATAAAACAATGATAGATTTTTTTTTGCAGGGACCCGTAAGCATTGGGATAAATTGGAACCCAGACGAAGACACGCCAAAAGCTAGAGGAACTTTCCAGAAGTGTGAAGGTTATTATAACATGGGGACTAAATATGAAATGGGATGTTCAAAAGCGCATCATGTAAACCCTTTGGTCAGGTGCCCACAAACTGTTGTCCCTATAGTGCATTTATTGTATAATTAAGAAATAGAAAAAACATGCAAAATGTGCAAAAATAATATGCAAAAATATAAAAACAAAAATGAGTATAATGCTATATTAAATGTATTGTAACAAAACTTTTTACAATATTTTTAATACATCATCAAGCAAAAATGAAGCAAAATGAATAAATACCTGTATTCATAATAACTTTTGGATGCTCATTTTGCAAGAAATAGCAGCCTTATTGTTAGCATGTAATATATACATAAGCATGTGTACATTCCAAGCTAAAGTCAAGCATCATTTGCTAGAGCAATTGTCATGCTTTCATATGGTTTTTCATTGTCAAAATACTAGTGCACATCTTTTATTTTTCTTTTCTAAAATGCCTGATTGTATTTAAAACCTTTTAAAGATTATTCATCACCAATATATTTTATTCAGTGCTGCCTTTT
Organism: Silurus aristotelis; assembly: GCF_946808225.1. Lineage (NCBI taxonomy): Eukaryota > Metazoa > Chordata > Actinopteri > Siluriformes > Siluridae > Silurus > Silurus aristotelis. The sequence continues at coordinate 11,597,353 of NC_139577.1, read as the reverse complement.
TCCCCCTACTGCTCACTACATTCAAAATTAAAATTTATCCCACATTGGTTCTCTCTGAAAGCCTTTATGATTTGCACTCCTGGAAATTCAGTCGCTTAGACTGATCTGTCAGGAAAAAGAGCAGGAAACGTAGCCTGGCAAATATACTTTACAAAATACCAAAGTATGTGTTGCAGAGGTCTAGTTTCAGGGCCTTTTCATTTGAGAAACTTTAGGACTGGCAATACAAAGCTATGCTCAAAAGCTGAAAAACAATCAGCGTGTTGAGGGGCTGACGAGTCCATGCTGAGTTCAGTGTGAATTGCTGTGCTGAGTCATATACTGCTGTGATGACAAATAGATGAGTGCGGCGCACTCCACCGAAATTGCCTGCCGTGTGCTTCCGCTGCAGGCTTTGTGTGTGTGTGTGTCTGCGTGTGTCTATAAAACGCTGTTAATCTAAATCTGCATGATATGAACAAGTAAATAATGTTTTAAATGCAGTACTCCACACACTCTTATTGTTCTTTGCAAAATACTAAAACAAACCTCATGAGAACTTAAGATATGGCACAATGAAAAAACTCTGAACGCTCTCAGATTGGTCATGAACCTTCAGAACAAGGTTTAACACTTCTACCATGTCAGAATTTATACTTTGAGCCTTCTCATATTACAGCACCGATGAACTTTTCTCGACGGTTTCTAGACACCATAGCTCGCTGCCTGCTGCTAGGTAAGTTACTCCTTCTTGCACATTATTGTGTCTATAGTAACTTCAATGGAAGAAAATTGTGTAACTGTGGCAGTTTTTCTCAGTTGCTTTGTTTATGTCAAGCTCATCAAAAAATCTAATATGCAGTCAAATAAAGAAATGATCATTGTGCTTTTGAAATTCATATATGCCATACAGAAGAAATTCAACTTTTTGCATTCTTAATTAGTGTAATACAAACTATAGTTTATATCAAGAAATACTGAAACTGTGTCATTCGGATTTTGTTTATAAACAATGACAAAAGGACTTGCCATTCTGGCACAAAAACTTACTTTTAAGAAATGTATTAAGGATTTTAAGTGCATGAGTACAGTGCAACCTCAATACTCGGGTTATGTTCTATGACCCCTCGCGAGTAACAAAAAATCGCGAAGTTTTGACTCTCCTTTTGATGGTTCCTTTTTCAAGGGGAATTGTACTGTACTGTAAACTCAACAGAAATTGTGTGTAATCCAATGTGTGGTGCTGTTTGAACTAATTGTTTTGAGAAATGCTTGTACTGATTTGCAAATAGTAAGAATGATTCAAGAAATGCTCCAAAGCAACTGAGAAAAACTGTAATATGGTGTAATTTTGTGTATTGTTGAAAGTACTGCAGCACTTTAACAGTCAGGGCAAAGCGAGTCGAGGTAGATTTAACTTTAACTCCATGGAAAAGTCTTCTGGACAGGCAGCTTTTGCAGTTTCTTGGTAACATGACATGCTGTTGAGGAAATAATTTTTTTATAGCTGTTATAACAGAAGGAACAAGAGGAATTGATTTTTCTTGGCTGTTCCACAGCAATAATTGTAAAGTATAATAATGTAGATCTTTAATTAATAAAAAAAAGTTTTTATAAAAAATGCCTTTGGAAAATTGGAAATGAAATAGTTCAGAAATAGAGTGTGGAAAAATGATCAACTTCTGCATGGTAACAGTAACTCCGTTTCATGGCAGCTCAAATTACAGAAGCACAGTGTTAATGACAGCAGCTTGTACCGAAATTCAAATAAGTTTATATATATATATATATATATATATATATATATATATATATATATATATATATATATATATATATATATAAATAATGTACACATTGTAATATAGCCCTATAAAATAATAGTATAGAGTAAAATAAAAAAGCAAAAAAAAAAATTAGAAATACATTTAATTTCTGTAGAGAGAAAAGGACTCTGCTGCAATATGATACTGAAGCCATTGTTTAATTCCTCAACATGAGTGAAGCTAGGCACAGGAAGTAATAGGAAATTATTTTCCTGGCCTGCAATAGTGAGGGCAAACTGTAGGGTCAGCTCGGTGATAGCTCTGCCACATGTCAGAAGGGAAAAGGAATTATCAATTATGCCACATGCACAATGTCTACCAGACACCTTCTTACAACTAATCTCTGTCTTACATTGTAACCGTCCCTGAATTCACAAAGCTAACTTCCTGTAACTGTACTCTACATCAGTCTAAGGCAATTCCCATCAGCATAAACTTAATCTACAGAGCATAAAGAATGCAATGTTTCATTTTTGTTGTGTCTGGTTTGCGTGCTAAGTTGACGTGGGTTCAGTATGTACAGTACGAGCCGACTCCCCTCCCACGCTTCCTCCTACAGCAGACACACACTTGATGGAATGTGTGATATGGTGCAGATGCAGACACACACTCACTCGGAAACGCTCTTCCCAGGGTGTCTGCAGCAACTGGATCATCTCTAGAGGGCTGCCCAGCTCCGTGATAGCTGTCACAGTGTCCTTGATGTCGTTGCTATCCTGGTAGCAATAGCCGTATAACTGCAGGCGAGAGACATAGAGAGAACACAGGGTGAGAGAGGGAAAGAGTGAGAGCTGTGATATTAGACTGTCAATCTTGGCGAGATAACAGCACTGTGTAGAATTTCACTGTTTTGACTCAGACAGGGAAGATTGTGTGTGTGTGTGTGTGTGTGTGTGTGTGTGTGTGTGTGTGTGTGTGTGTGTGTGTGTATGAGAGAGAGAGAGAGAGAGAGAGAGAGAGAGAGAGAGAGAGAGAGAGAGAGAGAGAGAGACTGGTGAGAGCAGAGTAAAGTATCAGATTAGAGATACGAGTAAATCAGTACCATGCTTTAAAGTCACCAACTGGCATGAGTGAAGTACAATGAGCCAGTACCATTAGGTATGGAAATTTAATTAGGAAGCTAGATCATGTGAGTGTGTGTAAATCGAGTGCATGGGTTAGGGTTAGAGGGTATGTGTGTGTAGGGGAGTGTAGAGTCACTAAGTGTCCTTTTCCTCCCATACTACTGAGGCACGCATGCCGCTGCATTTGGCGCTTTGCTTACAGAAACATTTTCTTTAGCTAATTTGAGCCAAAGAAGCTAGTTAAACTTAAACAGCATGAAATTTCATCTGGAAGCAAAAACAAGCCGTGGGCAACATGACCGACCCCTACCACCACTAGAGTCTCTGGCTACAAAGGAAAAATTGCTGATCATGCTTATTAGCAAATCAGAGCCTGTCTTCTTCCTTGCTTTTTTTTTTTTTTTTTGGTTGGTTGGTTGGGGGGAAAAAATCCACCTAGTTTGTAATCAAATCCTCTAAAGACCATTAAAGCATAGCATTCTCTCTATGTGTGTGTGTGTGTGTGTGTGTGTATGTGTGTGTGTGTGTGTGTGTGTGTGTGTGTGTGTGTGTGTAAGAGAGAGAGACTAATTTTAGGAGGGAGCGCATATGCAGTTCTATAGTGTCACACCAATCCTGTGAACGTACTGACACCTTCGAACAGAATGTAAACATCTATTCCTGGAGTGACACTCCTCTGAACATGGACAATTTCTGCCACCACTTACATATGATACAATAGTCAAGATGCTAAAAATGTCGGTGCCAATGCCATGTATCTTAGTCTTTCGTGTCATGAAGGCCAAGCCTTTCACACACATGATCACAAAAACACATATTGGAAGGACATCCATGGCAACAGATTCGGGCAGGCCTGGCATACTCGTTTTTTTGAATGTGTGTGTGTGTTTGTGTGTGTGTTTGTGTGTGTGTGTGTGTGTGTGTGTGTGTGTGTGTGTGTGTGTGTGTGTGTGTGTGTGTGTGTGTGTGTGTATGTGGCTTGAAAGAAAAGCACTCTGGGCAGACCCTAATGGAAAGTCCTTGTCACACCACCATGCTCCTTGTGTTGAGGAAGCACACAATTTCATGCTCATTTCTGTTAAGCTCGTTTTAAAAATTTCAAGTCAGATGCTATTGCAAAGGTCTAATGTAGTGTTTGATCAATCAACGGCTGCTGGAACTAATAAAGTATCATAGTTTGGTTGTGAAGTGCTAAAAATGATAAAATAAATATGGAACAAGTTTAAGCTGATGTGAAAGCGCTGCTACTAACAGGCTAGAGGCAGATGGGTTTCATCTAAGCTGTGGGTGTGTGAGTGTGTGCGTATATGGCAGACTCCTCTTCCTCCTGCTGGAACTCCACAGCGTTGTGTAAAGAAGATAACAGAGAATCTGTGCTTGCCTGCTTGACCACATGGTGCCATTTTGTCTGAAGTCGGGTCAAAGGTCAACCTGCCTGTCCTATCTGGTTACTCGGAGTATCGTTGCATTTCTCCAGTCCTCCTCTTTGTTTTTTTTTTGTTTTTTTCTAACAACAGGGCATCACAATTAGATTCATTTGCAATATATTTGTGGCTCTGTGAAGAGACTGTAAGAGAATCTGTTCCACACAGCACTGCAGGGAAACACTGCACACTAAAGCAAAGTTTTGGCTTTTCAACATCTTTTGGTCTCGAAGCCCCTTAATGAAACACAAGGCCTGGTCACGGGTGTTGTCCAATTTGCACCGCTAGCTGTTAGGATAACGTCGCCAGCATTCAATGGAATAAAAATGCGAAAGCATATGGCCTTTATTTCTGTTCTGTGATTAATGAATTATATAATTATATTGTATTGTATTATATAAAACCGTGTTTGTGTGTGTGTGTGTGTGTGTGTGTGTGTGTGTGTGTGTGTGTGTGTGTGTGTGTGTGTGTGTGTGTAACAAAATACATATATAAACAAAGTATAATTATAATATATTTATCTATAATGTTTTAGGAATTTAGGAGCAATCTCACCATAGAAAATACACAGGCAAAGTAGGGGAGGTTAGAAATATTCAGGGTTTGTGCTTGGTGCGTTTCTTTGGAGCCCATCTGTGAGAAATCAAACAAAATCAGTCCCGCACTTGTTTAACTTCCCGAAGATTTTATGTGACAGTAGAATGAAAAAAAACCCCACCTCCAATCACTGTGTGTTATGACGTTTCCACATTAAGCGGAACGGTCAAGCGTTATGACACCCGAAATTCGACTTTGTAGCTTTTTCCAGTTCTTCTCTATCTCACTTTCCATAGTGCACAGCCAGAAAGTGTCTTGTTGCCAGCTGTTTGATCGATACAGTGGACGCATTCATTTATTGCACAGGTGCTAATGCTAAAAAAACCACAGACAGTACAGAGTGCACAAGAAAGCTTACTCATGAGAGAAGCCGAACTGTATCTATCTACCCAGGCTCC